>NC_079148.1:49756328-49940616 GCF_945859685.1 Eupeodes corollae
CAAATGACAGCTGAATTTGACAGGTATTGAAAACAAGTGAAACGTTAGTTCCATCAAAGCTAAGGTTAAATATTACCGAACCTTTGGGAGTTAATTTTTTGGCTTTCATAAAAATCCAAATAAAAAGTAGCGACCGGTCTTACTCCATCTTCCAAAAACCTTTTCAGAGAAAAATTCCAAGCAACCGAAAACTAATGTCATTGCCCGAATCAATTTTTAAGTATCATAAGGTCCAAATTACCAATTGACATATCGCCCAAAAGATGTTTTGTGTTTTAAAACTTGAACATTCTGACAAAATTTTTGGGCACTAAAATATTTAGAATTTAAACTTTACTGCCCAAATACAAAACTTAAAATGAAAAGATCGCCCAAAAATTCGGAAAGTCGAGAAAGCGTATCAAACTACTTTCAGAAAATGTAATAGGTCCAATTTTCAAAGGAAAATAAAACATAAATGTTTTTACTCACAACGTAAATACCAAGCATTATGGCGTCTAAAATGTGATATATGTATAAAGGGCAAGCATTCCTTTGTTTTCGATCTAAGGGATTGGTGTATGCAAAATTTCCTTGAAGCCAGATTCTTTAAATTCAAAGAACCTTCACCAATTCTATCGTGAACTCTAGTATAGGTGTTACAGTGGATCACATGCCCATCGGTAAATACCATACTGTTTATAACACGTCTCAAAGGCCAGCCCCAAAAAAAGGTTTCCTAATTAAAAATTTAACGATACACCGACAAAATTTTCACCAAAACTTACTTAACATACCACAAGAAATCCTAACAGCTTCATGACATTTCTTAATTTGGGCGTTGCGACATTGAATGTAGGTTCGGGTGACATGACATTTTATTTGAGATTTGTAACGTTTTCAAATACTGTCACAAACCTCAAGTCCTATGTCATAAAATTCAGATTTAAAATTAAAAATTCTGTTGGACCAAATGACACCTAACTTTTTATGCTTTATGGACAATTTCGAGCTTTTTAACAATTTAGAATTTGGGCATTATGACTTTTGGTGAAAAGACCCAACGCCAACCATCCATAGCAACTTTAAATCACGAAATTAATGACACTATACAAGACAGATGATCAAGGAAGAAGGAGACAAAGTGACAGCAACTACTTGGATTAGACCTTGGATCAAAACCTGCGGTTCTTACTTCTAAGGTCCGTAAAGCTAGAAACACCACAATTGAATTTCGATATTCTAATAATGGGGTGATTTAAGGTTCTTTTTGTGCTAATTTAGTGCTCTAATCCCTACTTGGTTCAAAAATCCCTTCCCCCTCAAACTTGTGATGTTCCCAGCTTGACGTCAAGCTGGAAACACCACACCTTTAGGTTCATAATTTCAAAAAACTGATGGTGAGAGAATTTAGGGCTCTTTTTGGGCTCCTAACTTAGCGAAACTCCAAATTAGTATCTTCACCCCTTACCCCCTAAAATGAGTCACAAAGTTGAAGTGTCTGGAGACTTTTTAAACCAAACAAAATTTTAAAAAACAAATGATGGGGTCATTAAGTGCTATTTTTGGGCTTCTTAGTTCGCGGAACTCTAACTTGTTGATGGGATTTTTTTGCACAATTGACGCATATCTCAATATGCGTAAATTCAAAATTGTAACTGTATGAACGAGGAAGAGGAGGAAACTACTCTACACCTTCTCTGTACATGCCCTGCTCTAGCTCAAAAACGCAAGAATTACCTAGGAAATTTTCTTCTTTAACGGTCTAAACGATCTTATTCATATCACCATTATCAGCCTCTCACGTTTCGTAAGGGACTCTAACTGGTTCCATTGAGCTTAAGAAAAGGCCTCAAGATTCATGTGGTATCACAATGGGCCATGAGTGTGTCCCATTCCATCATGGACAGCCACTTTAAACCTAACCTTACCTTACCTACTCAATTGATCACAACCCTGATCTGCACATCTAACAGTTTCTGAACTATCACTTTTACAAATTAAAGACATACTCAAAATTAGTACCTTTAAAATATTAAAAAATACTGATATGACCTTAGGAAAATAAATCTTTTGAAACGACTACAAATCTTAACTCAACAATAAAATTAAGACCCATAGTTCTTATTCCTTGAATTAATTCTTGAAAATGCTTATAAAAAGGTGACATCCATTTGAAGCCTAACAATAGGACCAAAATAACAATTAATAGCTTTAAAAACAAACAAATAAAACAATCTTCAAGGATTCACTTAATACAGACGTACAAAAGTTTGAAAAACTCTAGGTATATCAAGAACTCATGAATCAGACTTTACCAATTAAATATTTGCTTATAACACACCCGCTATTCTAAAATCGTTCATTTGTTCACTGATTTTCTTTACATTGTTTTCAAATCCCTTATTTTATTTACATTCACTTAGGTGACAACATATATTATACTTTTTATTCAAGTCGTTGCCGTGCCTTCTTCTTCTTATAAGAAATAAAAAAAAAATAGCAACTCAATTCAACATTTAAACTTGTTACGCTTTTCGCCTGACTTGAATTGTAAACCTTTTCACCATGAGCAACCGTCTTTTGAGTTAAGAAGTTCTTCTTTTTTTGTGTTGTCTTGTGAAGGAAGCTTTTTGTAAAAGAACACCGACACGACACATTGTCTTACACAAAGGACATACATATGTATATTTAACACACATCCTTCCAAAAATGTCAACAACAACCCAACAGAAAAAAAAACAACACACTCGTACAGATGATGCAAATCTATTTTTCAATTTAACAAACCAACCCCATGAGTGAGAAATAATTATGCGGAATTGTCAACGTTACAGCAGTATCAGATGTGGGATGAGATATGAGGGTTGTGGTGATGGCTTTCTTTTAACGATAAATAAATCTTAGTCTTTCACTTGAGAAAAAGTTAAATAAATTAAAATCGTATATGTAAATAGATATATATGTAGTTTTATATATATAACAGCTTGTTCTGCGGCGCACTGACTTGACGCATTGTTTGGCAAAGTTACACCAGCGGCACTCCGCCGACGTCTTCGGGGTCCTAACTCCTGTGTACACTTATATAGCCTTAGCCATTCAGGTGCAGCTTTGGATGATTGGGAGTCGTCGGTCTGTGTTTTGTTTTAAATACTTTGGCTCAAGTAATTTCTTGCTTGTCATCTTCCATATACGTATTTAACACGCTCTTCGTAGCAAAAGGATATTTTTTTCATCCTTTTTTAGAGTATCCCCATTAAACATGCAACAGAAGTTTTTTTTTTTTTGTATGAACTCACTAACTTCTAGGTTGAGGAAGGGGGCAATTCATGATTATGGTGATGGGGGTATATTTAAAAAGTGAATGGAAAAGGTGCGTGAAGGCGTATCGTATATATGTACTGTACATAACTACCTACCAACGTTGTTAATTAAAATTTTCAAATCGATAAATCTAATTAACTGGCACGGAAATAACTCTTTTTCGTTGTTGCTTGTTGGTGCGACACCACCGACCGCGCCACCATCACCACCATGTCCCCCTCCTTCACTTCAGCAGTATGCTGTTTTGTTCACATATACCTGCCCATACCAATATATTTATATATAAAATGACGTGTCGGATGGGACAATTTGAGCGCAGATTTGTTGTTCCTGGCATAAAAGTCTCTATAACTCATGAGGGTGCTTATTAAAACAATCAGAACAGGAAGGCATATTTGTTGTATGTATGTATATCATGAGTATAGTTTTAAAACACCATCCGTATCAGATCAGTGTTGTTGTGTTTTTATATTTTTGTTGTTGTAGTTGTTATGTGATGATGATCAAAAAATAGGTGCATATTAAATATGGGGAAATTGTATGTGCTTCCGCTTGTTAAAAGGTGAAAATCATGTTTTCAATTGACAGTAGTGTTTATGATATCGTTCCAATTGCACTTCTATAAGCAAGGACCATGGACATTTTTTTTGTATTTGTAGCAGAATTGTGTATGAATTGGTAAAAAGGATTTTCTGGAAAGTATTCCTTGTTTCGAAAGAATCTAAATGAATTTTTTTAAAGCAGTTTTGTCGTTACTTTGTGCAGTAGTTCATTTAAGACTTGCATTTCGAGAAGGATGCAATCTCGAAATTTGAATTCAAAACAACCTACACTAGATTTAAAACGATCAGGGTGCTCAGGGTGATCAGATAAGCTCGATAATCGATATCATAACCGGGCATTGTGCAATAGGAAACCACGAGATGAGGCTGGGCGTATTCTCAAATGACTTTTATAAGCTGTATGAAAGTGGAAATAGTTCTTCAACTCCTCCGCACAAGCCGTACTACAGCTAAAAAACCCTTCTTTAAAGAACAACCATCTAAACGATCTCTATCATTTTAGCATAATCAGCCTCTAACGTTTTTTAAGGGTCTCAAACTGCTTTAATTGAGCTTAATCCAAACACGCAAATTTAGAAATTTGAGCAAATTTTTCATTTTGTACAATATTTCGGAATTTCTATTTCAGGATTAAGAAGTTTTGAGATTTTCGGTATTTGACATCTCGATATTGTGCGGTTTCAAAATTTTGTGTATTTTTAAAACATTACGGGATTTTTAATTTTCGGTATTTTGGTTTTCAGGATTTTTCTGTTGTTTTTCTTTATAAGTATTAATACCCTTCTTTTTGATGCAAGGACATTTTCCAAGTTTATAAATGTCAAACGGAAAATCTGATGGGTTTCTACCTTCAATGAGTTTCTCCAACATAATCTCCTCTGATCCAACAACCATATCAAATCTTTTTACTAATTATTTAAGCAAATCGTATGAACATCTGCATAATCCTGATCCACACTACTTTAGTTATTTAGATGGTTGCACTCAAACCTCCCTTTCATCGTTTACAATAACTGAAGAAATGGTACTTGCAAAATCGTAAGCCTCAAAGAAAACTTTAGCCCTGGTCCTGATGGCGTCCCATCAGTTGTTCTAAAAAAATGTATGCATTCTCTGTCAAGGCCTCTAACTGCACTCTTTGAACTCTCTCTTTCCCAAGGTGTTTTTTCTTATATATGGAAGGATTCATATATATTTTCCATTCATAATCAAGGCAATAAAACTAAAATTAACAATTATAGACCTTTTCCTAAATTAAGCTTAGTTTATGATTCAAGCATGCCTTTATTCCCGCCTCAACATGGTTTTGTTAAAGGTAGATCAACTACTACTAACCGTATTGAATTTATATCTAAAGTTTTGTCAGCCCTTGAGAATGGCAAAGAATTTGATGTTGTATACACTGATTACAGCAAAAGCCTTTGATAAAATATCCCATAAGATAATTTATCTCAAACTACTCAGTCTCCAGTCCTATACATGCAACTTCTGGAGTCCCACAAGGTAGTCACCTTGGCCCCCTTCTCTTTATCTTATCTGTTAACGATGTCGGTCTTTAATTAAAAAACTCATATATCCTAATTTTTGCGGATGATAAGAACATTTTCAGATTATCTCTCCTCCATCTGATTCCTTACTTTTACAAACTGATCTTAATACCTTTTTTGTTTGGTGCATGCATAATTTCCTAGAGTTAAATGTAGGTAAATGTAAACAAATGACCTTTTCGCGCAAACAAATCCCATCTTATAGAGTATACTGCTTCCTTAATGACGCCGTCAACGTAGTCGATTCTATTAGAGATCTTGGTATTTGGTGTGACAAACACCTGAATTTCCATTCCCATTTGGCCAAATTATTAATAAAGCTTATAGATCTTTCGGTTTAATTAAGAGATGGTCAAAAGAATTGTCCAACCCCTATGTAACTAAAGAACTTTACATTTCCCTAGTGCGTCCTCATCTTGAATATGCATGCCAAGTATGGTCTTCCTCTCATGAAAATTATTCACTCAGAATTGAAAATGATCAAAGACGTTTCGTTCGATTTGCCTTACGTGGCCTCCCCTGGGATGATACATCCAACTTGCCTCCTTATGCCGATCGACTAAAACTAATTATTTGCCCAATATGTTAATGGGCAATATAGATTCCCCGGCACTCCTGAGTGATATTCATCTTAACACCAACCCCCGAAATCTGTGATCTGTTTCCCTTTTCTATATCCCTCATCACCGCACTAATTACGGGTACTTTGATCCAATGTCCAGAATTCTTCGTCACTGCAGAGCTGCTATGGTAGTCTTCTTTTAACATTTCCAAATCCCATCTGAAAGATAACCTTTACTTTTTCCCTTTTTGAGTCCGAAATCCTCGTCCCTTGTAATTTTAAGTTTAGGTTAGTTTAAGTTAGGTTATAGTGGCTGTCCAAGATGGAAACGGACACCCTTAGGCCCATTGTGATACCACATGAATCTTGAGGCTTCCTCCTAAGCTCAACTTAACCAGCTTGAGTCCCTTACGAAACGTTAGAGGCTGATTATACGGATATGATTTAGATCGCTTAGATCGTTAAAGAAGAATTCTCCTAGGTAATTCTTGCGTTTTCGAGCTAGAGCACGCCATGTACAGAGAATTTGAAGAACCGTTTCTTCCTCTTCCTCGTCCATACAGCTTCTGCAAAACTCATTTGAGAATACGCCTAATCGCGAGGCGTGCTTTCCTATTAGACAGAGTCCGGTTATGACACCCATTATCGGGCCCATATGCGATCTGCTTAGAGAGAGCAAGCACCTTGAACGTTTTAAATCCAGTGTTGGCCAGATGTTATTTGTGGCTTGACATGTGGTGATGTTGTTCCACCTGCTGCCTGCCCTCCTCACAGCGTCTTGCATTAGCAGCAGTTTACAAGTAGCGATTGGTATGCCAGTACTTGCCAAACGTGGTAGGATGGGCTGTACTGTACCGTTCCTGGCGAGTTCATATGCCTTACAGTTACCTGGAATGTCTCTGTGGCCCGGCACCCAGGAAAGTTGAATATTGAACTGTTGCGCCATCTTCATTAGAGATGATCGACAGTTATGGACTGTTATAGAGTTTGTAGAGACAGAGTCCAGAGATTTGATAGCGGCCTGGCTATCTGAGAATATACGGATATCAGATGTTGATATGTCACGTTTTCTTTGAGCCAAGACAAGACTTCTTTTATCGCCAAACGTTCCGCCTGAAACACGCTACAATGATTGAATTTCAGTCGTTCAGAGTACACACCTCCAACAACCCCTTCTTTTGTTTTTGACCCATCTGTGTAGAAATGGATTGACTCATCCTCCAAGAATGTCCTATCCTCCCAAAAAGATTTGGTAGGTATAGAAGTCTGGAAGTTTCTTTCGAATTGTAGTTGGGTGATTGTGTAGTCTTTGGAATTGATTCTAAGTACCTTAGAATTACGGAGTGGCCAATGTTGTTGAGGCGAATAGCAGAGCTTGCAGCTATTTGTTTGCTAAATTTGTCAAGAGATGTAAGGTAGAGCAAGGTGTCCAGTGCCGCTGGCGGGGTCTGGCGAAGCGATCCGCTTATACATAGGCAGGCTGAACGTTGGACTTTATTTAACTTATCACTGTTTATACCTTTCTCTAAAGCAGTCCACCATACTGCTACACCGTACGTTAAAATCGGTCTGATTGCCGATGTATATAGCCAATGCGTGATTCTGGGTTATAAACCTCATTTATTACCAATAGCTTTTTTGCAAGAAAAGAGAGCTACAGTAGCTTTTTTGACTCTTTCCTGTACGTATTGTATAGTATTAGTCTGTCCAAGGCATTTTGTAAGAGTTCTTCTAGGATGTTAAGATGCTTTCCTGAAACTGCTATAGCAACGTCGTCCGCATATACTATCACTCTGAAACCCTCCGCATCCAGACTAGTTAGGATTTCATTCACCAGAGGTTAGTAGCAAGAATATAATCAAAAAGAGACTCACCTCTGTCGTTGATATTCGTACTGCCCCATACAGTATGATGAGCGTTAGCATAGCTCCCAATAATTAGGCGGATCCTTTGCCTTTCCGCTTCAGCGACGACTTTCTCCAGGGTTTTTCCAGGGAGAGGTCCAAGGTGGTCAACCTCCACCACGGTTTTGTTCTGATCCTCTGAGTCTGAGGATGAACCCAAGAGTTCGTCCTCGCTCAGAAGGATCATGTTAAATTCGTCCTCAGTCTCCATTAAGGATGGACTGTCCACGACTTTTGTAGAGGGTGCAATCGCGATTGGAGAGGACAAGGGTGCATCGTCACCCTCTGTTAGGAGAGAAGACGACGTCCCAGGTACACCAACCGCTTTTTCACCTTCTGTAGTTTTTGGAGGCCCGCTTTCCGCGTTAACCTCATCTTTTTTATAGATTCGAATTTTAATGGATTCGAAACCATAGTTTATGGAGCCCTCGTTTAGGGCTAGAGGAGCCAAGGATTTTTTATTGAGTACCACAATGGCACTCCTATAAAGACCCTTCACTTCCTCTAGCTTGGCTATTTTCCAGTTATGCGTCGGAAGGGACGGGTTACACACTTTGACCATCTCGAGAATGTCCTCGATAACCGCAGGTTCAATCGGTATCCAGATGCGGGCTCTAGGTCTGCTAGGAATGTCTTCCACAGCGACAACCTCGAGCTTCGCACCTGGCCAAACTTCACCTAACCGGCTGACAGCAAGCTTGTAAAGGTCCCAAGATCTCTGGTCGCCACAAACCATGAGTTTGACATGGCCTTGATGCCAACCCCCATCGCTTATGAATGGAAGTGGTCCTGGAAGCTCTCTCAAAATGCTCAAAAAGCCACCCGAGAGCTTAACCTTGACCAACTGCCAACGATCAGCCGATATTGTGCCATCATCATCGCTCCTGTCAATGACCGCAACCACGACTTTGCCCTTCGCGACGTCACTGAAACTGGCTTGTTTCTTGATGGCATTGAGGGGGTGCTGGTGTTGTGCACCCGAGGCCGTTTTGGTGTCGGCACGGCTCCCTCAAGAGACCTTTCTCTCTTGGACGTAGAGTCCTTATTGGATCTTTTTGAAGCAAGTATGCTTTTGGCCCATTCGACGCTAGCGGTTTGCTGCGGAGTCTTTTCAGCCCCCGATGATGCACCACAGGCCTTCAAGATTTTCGCCGCTTGCCGCCTTTGTCTATAAAGACCTTTAGAGATTTTTCCATTTCTGGAAGTATTCTCAGTAGTAGTGGTAGGGCCATTTTTCACAACCCTGCCACTACTGAAATTAGGTATCGCTACCTTTTTATTCTCGTTGCTACCAGCAGCAGAGGAGGGTCCATGGTTAGCCACTACTCCCTTCTCTGTGTTGGGTGCAAGAGATACGACAGCAGGCTTTGACACCAATCTGCCGCCCGGTCCTGAAGAGATCTCACTTATGTTTTTATTTTTGTTTTTGTTGTTTGTTTTGTTCATTTGTTGGTCCCATGAGACGCGAAGAAAAAAGGTCCATCTGCACAGAGATTCGCATGTACAGATAAGGCTAGTTAATCCTGAGGTCGCCAGGTATCCGGATACTCCGTTAGAGACTGGGCTATTTTTGAATTGGGCCCCCAGCCAGGCTGATCATCGGCACGGGTCGTTTAACACCTTAGATCCAGCCCAATAATGATGAGAGGTGGTTGGGGAGGAAGAGAAAGGGTGAGGAGTCAGTTGACGATAATTCATCATTCTGACTTGTAAGGAAAAGATTGGGATTCGGTAACAGCAATTCAGCTAGGTTACCTTGAGTGAGTAGGAGTATAGGAGATAGGACCGTTGCTAGCTTTTTTCGCCATTACAAACGTGGGAGGTGGGATGGGAGTTGGTGACATAAGCATAGGCTGGTATGCCTTGTTTATGTGGGAATGGATGATGATTTTGGGAAGGTAGAGGGATAAGAACGTCCTTTAGTTTATCTGGGCTGGTGCTCCTGCAATTTACTCAAGCCTCTTGGATAGTATTGAACGTAGAGCATTTAAATTGATAAATGATAATATCATCATAAGTTCATTTACTTTGCTTGAACACCGTCGTAAGGTCTCTTGTCTGACCCTTTTTTACCGTTATTTTAACAGCTTACGATCTAGTGAAATAGCCAGTTGCATTCCTCCCCTTAAACAGTTCAACCGTAATAAACGAGCTTCTAGGAATGCTCATTAGTATACCCTCGACCCCAACTTCGGTCGTACTGTCAAATACAGAGATTCGTTCTTAAGCCCACTTCGCGAATGTGGAATGCCTTACCACACTCTGTCTTTCCTAGTCATTGCAAAGAAGAAGATATATTAAGGCAGTTTGAAGTCATATTTGAGAAAACACTTTTCATGATAAAGTTACTTCTGGCAGAATTGTAAATTCTTCGCCAGAGTTAGTAGTCGAGGCACAAGCTTGTTTTGAACTTCTCGCTTGACAGTTCCTTGGTTTTAATCTATAATCTTTTTATTTGATTAGTAACAAACTTCTGGCCGTGATAATTCTCGTGGTCATTACAATTTTCCACTTTTATACTTTTAGACATGTACATGCTTCAATTTTCCAAAATTCCATTAAAAAAACGTTCTCACATTTTTTATCCATTAAAATTGCAAGCATCGTTGAAATTATATTTTTGCACTTCTGACTTATTTTACAAATATCCATTTCCCGCCATTCACAGTAAATACTTTCATAACTGCCAAGAATAACATTCCCATACATCACTATGATGACTTGACTGTGTGTCCATACGCAGCGCCGGCATGTAGCCGTGCGTTTTTTGAAAAAGATACCATTGGTGTTTTGTTAAGGATTCAATTCTTTGTGTAGGTTTTAGAACAAATGTTTTACATTTTAATCCTGTTGATATAGGTTCCCTGTACCACGCGGAAATTTTGCAGTAAATGGCGATGATTGTTAGACTTTTCCCCTATATGTTGCCCGGACCTTCTCTCATTCTCCATAAAATCAACCTCTTCCATATATCTCTATACAATCTTGATGATTTGAAATGCTGAAACCAGACATATTCATTTATGCTTTCAAAAACATTCATTCATACACCTATAAATGGCTCATCGAGATGTTCGCGGTTTGAGAATATTTTTGTTTTTGGGGCATAGCCATTGCCGAAATTCTGAAAAGGTTACATTCGGATTCGAAGTATTCATTGAAGTAAATTCAAAATACAAATGATGTGGCTCTACGTCTATAACTTGAATATTAAAATATCGACATTATGTTCTTTTAGTCGCTTCATTTGTATGTCCTTAAAAGTCCTGTACAGATGAACTTTCAAAAATTGTATCAAAATAAACTTTAAAGTGGTGCGGTATTGTAAATTAACTTCCATACAAAATTCAAACTCTTTACTTTAGCATTTAACCAGCGAAAGAGTTTTGGAGTGCGAGTGCATTGTCTTCCTTGAGAAATAGCAGACTAGAGTTAACAAAAAAAGGATATTCTAACGAAATTCACCATCAACACTATTGTTTCCTTCTCCTAGAAAAGTATAAGGACCAGAAAAAAAGTTAAACAAAAGGTCACTCCAATGCGCCGCTAAATGACAGCAATTTGCGTGTTGGTAACAAGTTATCCTTTCAAGTGGATTCATTTGAATAGAAAAGCCTTTTGGTTAGATGTATATGCCATCCTTTTTTTGAAGGAAAAGGATAAATAAAATAACAAAATTGCTTATTCAATGGAGTTTCATTTTTTTTGTTTTCTTTTGCAGTCACAAACTTTTCTCATAATAGACAATAAAATGGAAATACTTCATGTTAAATACCATGTGACCAGTAAATGAAAAAAAAAAAAGAAAATAAACGTAAAAGGACGAACTCTTTTGTGACAAAGAATTAAGGAAACAATGCAATTCGAATGAAGAAAGTTTGTGATGATGCTTTTACTTGTATAGAGTGAAACAATTTGCTTCGTTTACTTGTTTCTGAGAAATTAATTGCTTTTACTGTAATCAGAATTTGTTTTTTTTTTTTTATTTTTTAAGTTGACTCTTGAATTTTTTTACAAGTATTAGAATAAGGACGATAGTGACGAAAAAAAAAAATAATTTAACTAAATAACTTTGGTATTCATTTTTCTCAACCAAAAAGTTTGTAACTTTGTAAAGCTAGTTTACGCCTATTTCATTAAGTTACAGTGAAGAATAATGTTAACTTGAACTTAAGACAAATGTATTTGTTAACTTCCCATTGCAAACAATTGGATCCGCTCCGACTTATGGATGTTTGATTTAATAAGAATTCTTGAAGTTTAAAGGTCTATAGAATCTAAATGTTATCAATTTTCGGTAGAATATAAAAAAAAGTTTTTTTTTGGTTTAACTTCCCGGGAATCTCGAAAAATTTAGCTTTTATAAAATTTTAACCATTTGGTTTTAGACAATCCCATATGCACTTAATGAGATTTCTTCAACATTGCTTTCAAATGGAAACAAGATCTTTCAAAAGTCTAGTCTATGAGATACACCGATGATATGACATACTTAGAAAATCAAAGGTTGTTTAAGTATTTCGTGGGAAGCTAAGAAGATGGGGTTAGTGGTCAATGGAAGCAAGACTAAGGGCATTAAACTACCACGTCTTGGACAAAACGTCACTATGACCAGCTATAACTTTGAGGTAGATAAGGGCTTTGTAAAAAAATGCACAGCCATAAATTCAAACAACGACCACCAGCATTAAAACGGCCTTTTTGGCCTTAGAAGGCAACTGTCTAGTAAAGATCTCTCACGATCAACTAAAGTCACCCTCTATACGAAATCCATCATACCGGTTCTCATATATGGCCCTGAGGATAGTACCTTGCAAAGGAAAGATAAGAACGACACTGAAATAGTCAATAGGATAAAACTCCAACAACTTATATGGCTGGGTTATCTAGAGCAAAAGGAAAGTCTTCAAAGTCAATCCCGACGGCGCAGTAGAAGAAGACCACGGCTCAGGTGGGCCGGATTTAGAGGCCCATAGGCCTCGGGGCAATAAAGGAGCGGAGGTCTCTTCGCCCCAAATTATTTTCAAAATAAAGTAAACCATTTTTTTTTCACTCGAGTTCTTCAATAAATAATTTATTATGAAGCCAAGAAGATTCCTTTAATATTGAAAAAACATATAAATATTAAATTGCAAAGTTAACGAACGGAACCTTTTGAGTTTTTGTCGCCGAAAAATTGTTGAAGATTTCGTTGAAATCCAGTTCTCGGAGTAAGCTTTGATAGACTCTTTTGTCCCATTGTGGTTCGAAGGCTGCTTTTTATAATTTTCATTTTTGAAAATGAGCGCTCGCCACTGTAAATTGTAACCATCAAAACCAAAAACATTCTCAATGCGATTTCGAGGCTTGGGAATGTAGCTCGGAAATTTTGATTCGAAAGTTTGGTGGTAAAATAATTCCGGCGATTGATCTGTTCCATAGTCCTTTTCCTTTTTGTATGAGTCAATCAAAGACACAAATTGAACGAACTTACCAATGCCTCTGCTACAGCGTGCAAATTTTCAGGATCCATCTTCTCGATGTGATTCAAGAATCCCAATCTTGAACGTACAGCTTCATAGGCATGCAATCAAGAGAAACAGATAGCTAGTCAATCACTCTGATGAAGACGTATACTTTGTATTTTTCCTTGGGTGACAGATTTGCGTCTTATGCATTCCCATATTTGAGCGGATTCAACCTAAAATTTCTCGTTCTGGCGTGATTGTACATATTCATCAGTATGGGAAATTTGTTTGGCTTCTTCCTCGTATTTATCAAAATCATTTCGTTTGGATTCCACGAATGATTTTAATGATTAAAGTGCACGCACTGCCTATTCAAGAATCATTTTCGGATCTTACAACATCTTGTTTGTAGCGTTGAATCGCTCCAAGATGTCGGTTTAAAATGTTGTAAGCAAAGCGGTTTCGAGACCACTCATCTTCTGAAGGTCTGGTGCTTAATTCCTCACGATGTCTTTTAGCTTTTTATTGGAAGATATGCTGTGAAGATCTTCTTCGATTTCCGAATAGCCGTTGTCTGAGGCTTTCGTAGCTTCAGCTTGACGACACCAACGAGTGTCGCTAAGCTTTTTCAAGACTAAAAACTGGCCACTTTTCTTCTCCCATAATTTCTCAATCACAATTCAGTGCAGCTCAGTACTGGCTGTGAAAAACGTATACAAATTCTGCACGAAATCAAGAAATTGAACAGCCGATGCACAAAAGTTAGCAGCTGCCTTTCCCACTAAATTCAGAGAATGACCACAAAATGGTACGAACGCCGATAAATGCTTTTTCTCCAAAATGAGAGCTTGCATCCCCTTGTATTTGCCACTCATGTTTGCAGCATTGTCATATGATTGGCCGCGGCCATCCATGATGTCTATTTGATGGTCAACTAAAAATTTGAGCTGAGCGTTGGCTGTGGTTTCGCCAGTATGACCGCAGTTAACAACTATAGTTAGTTGATCGATGTGAGCTTCGTCGGGAGTAGAGTCCACTGATACGGAATAATATTTCGACTTTTTAATTTTGGAAACCATTTCACTTAGTAAGTACCTTATCACCCATAGAACCGATCAGTTTTTCGCAAATCGTGGATGAAAGGTAACTGACATGACCATTCCCTTTGTTTGCATGATCTATCAAACGGGTTGCCGGAATTGGTTAATACTCGGCTAGCCATTCCAAAATGCCCAGGAAATTTCCATTTTTCGTTGAACTAACAATTTCATTGTCACCTCGAAAGGCTAGCCCGCGTTCAGCTATGAATTTTATAGTACTAACGATAATTCTCAGGATTTTTCGCCAATACTCGATTTCTTGAGCCTCTTGCATCGCTAGCTCTTGATCGATGAATATTTCACTTATTGCCTGATTGGAGTGAACAAATATAGATCAATGATTTCTGTTATTTAGGATTAATATAATTAAATGATCACTTGTTAACAAGTTGGAATTTGAAACAAAAATTTTCCAAAGCATCCCCCGGAGGCCCCGGCGCTACCGCCAGGTTGCCCTCCCCTCAATCCGGCCCTGGCCACTCGAAGGTATGAACTGACCTTAACCAATTTGGCATGTGAAACTAAAGACAGCTAACTATTGACCGAGCTATCTGGAGACGCGTAGTCTTTGAGTCCCATTTTATTCCCATATTGTAGCGCTATCTTTTGTAAATATGTAATTAACTTTTTAGTTAATAAGAACAAAATTAAGAAGAGAATATAAGAAGTAGATACCATTTCCTTCGTTTTTGATTTTATTATTTCAATGACTCATGAATTATTCAATGAAAGTATATTAGAACATCAATCTAATAAACAATTATTTCGATATTTTTTTTTAAAGTATTCTGCTGGCAAAATTCTATATTTCAAAAATCGTTATCATAAAAAATACTTTTTTATTTTTAATAACAGAATTTTAAGATGCAGTATTTTGATCATACAGTATTTTGTTCCTGCAGCGTTTAAAAAACAGTAGTTTGAGACTCAGTATTTTAAATACAGTATTATGACCCATACAGTTTTTTGACCAAAACCCAATTGAAAAGTATTCATTTTAATTACTCAGGGTTGTCCTTGATAAAAATGTACTTAGTACGTATGTAATTTTGAAATATTATTTCTCTAAAGGGATTTGTAAAAATATTAGGAATTCTTCCTCATCCTAGGTTCTCACGCTCGTTGTGAATGACAATCCATTTGTTAGCTCTTAAGACAAAGCAAATCTCTTTGCTGGGCAGTTTGCCGCCAATTCAACGCTGCCAGTGACTGTTATGATTCCGCCTGTACTTGAGCGAGTTAATGATTCTATGGAGGTGTTCTTCATCTCTGGCAAACCCACTGCGTAATCTTTTTCATCTGTCCTACTCCTCAGATCTCGTTCCGAGAGGATGGAAAACTGCATTTGTCCAGCCCATACCCAAAAAAGGCGAATCTTCCTCACCCTCTTACTACCGACCGATTGCACTTACGTCGCTTCTTTCCAAGGTCATGGAAACTCTGATTAATTATCAGGTCAAGAAATATCTTGAAGATCGAAAGCTTCTTAATGACCGGCAATACGGCTTTCGTAACAATAGGTCCACTCTTGATCTCATGGTTAATCTCACCGAACGGTGGAGAAAGTGAGATTATTGCACTAGATATTTCAAAAGCATATGATAGGATTTGGCATCAGGCTCTCTTATTAAAAATGCGTGTGATTTCGGTTTTTATGAATCAATCCTTCATTGGGTTAGTAATTACCTTTCAAATCGTTTTATGCATTGTATTGGATGGATTCAAGTCTGAAAACCACAAAATAAATATTGGTGTGGCCCAGGGCTCTGTTTTATCTCCAACACTCTTTCTCGTTTTTATTAATGATCTCCTGTCTGCCAAATCTAATCCAATACATTGTTTCGCCGACGATAGTACTCTTAGCTTTTCATATTCGTTTTCAGATTCACACCCCTCTTCTTCGGATGTGGAACTGCAACGACAAAATATGATAAGCTTATTAAATTCCGACCTAAACAGCATTGTACAATAGGGAATAAGAAACCGCGTGGAATGTAATGCTTCGAAAGTGTAATGCTGTCTTGTATCGTTAAAGCGAAATATACCCCCCTGCCATTATCCATAAATGGCACTTGCATCGAGGAAACTGAAAATATTGATATCCTCGGTATGTGTATCATCAACCACCTTTTTTGGATTGATCACATATGCGATATCGCCAAAAATACCGCAAGATGTTTGGGTTTTCCAAGGCGATGCAAGAAGTTTTTTCTAACCCTCTGATCTGGCAGTTATTTAAAAGACTTATATACGTCCAAAGCTTGAGTATAACTCCCATATCTGGGCTGGTGCTCTTGCAACTTACTTAAGTCTCTTGGATAGTATTGAACTGAGAACATTTAGATTGATTGGCGATATTGGTATCATCAAAACATTTACGTCACTTGAACATCGTCAAAATGTTTCTTTGTCTCAACATCTTTTACCGTTATGTTAATGGTTTACGCTCTAGAGAAATAGCCAGCTGCATTCCTCACCTTAAACAGTTCAACCGTAATACTCGCGCTTCTAGGAATGATCATCAGTATACCCTCGAGCCCAACTCCGGTCGTACTGTCAAGTACAGAAATTCGTTCTTTAGCCGTACCACGCGAATGTTGAATGCCTTACCACACTTTGTCTTTCCCAGCTAAACTTGATTGACAACAACTTTTTGAAGTGAATACTGGAAAAAGTAATTGAAGCAAAACTCTTCATTTGAATTCTTGTAATTTAAAAGTCTATAGAGTTTTCAATTTTAATTATTAACTTCCCATAGGAAGTTATTGTAATGGGTCCGATTTGTCATATTGAAAATTTTGAAATTTCTCAACGTTTCAAGGTCCCTAGATTAGAAATAAAAGATTTTTAGAAAGATGTCTGTGCGTGCGTGTGTACGTACGTTCGTACGTCCGTACGTTCGCCACGTTTTTTTCGTCCTCCACAGCTCAATAACCAGAAGAGATATCGATTTCAAATAAATTTTGTTATACAGATAATAAGGCAGAAAGATGCAGAAAGGGCTCTCAAGAAAATTACGAACCTAAAACGCTAGAGACTTGACTTAAATTTTAGATAATATATTGTAACGTAATACCAAACAGGTATATTTTTTGGAAAAAATCAATAAAACGTTTTTTTTATAAATCAATAAAACTGAAAAAAATTGTCACCGCCAAAATTTTACGACTGAAAAATGATTTCAATTTTGTGCAACGAAGAATAATGTTTTCGGCATCTGATAAAATTTTGAGAAAAATCGAATTGACAGTTTTTTTTTTATAAAAAATAAAAATCTAAAAAAAACATGACTCAAATCTCGTAAAAATTGAATATCGATTCAAATATCTTCTCATAAACTTGAAATTCGGGCTTCAATCTTATTTTATCTCATAAGAAATATTATTTTTAACATTCGGACAAATTTTGAGAAAAATAGAATTTACTTTTTTTTTACAAAAAATAAAAACGTAAAAAGAATGTATAAAAGTTGGTAAAAATTGATTTTCGACTCAAATATCTCTTCAAAAATTTGAAATATTGGCTTCAAACTAATTTATTCTTATAAGAAATATTGGTTTCAACATTTGGTAAAGTTTTTAAAAAATTGAAATTGACAGTTTTTTAAAAAAAAAAAAAAATAAAACTCTAAAAAAAAAACAATACTAAAACTTGATAAAAATTTATTCTCGGCTCCAATAGCTTTTGAAAAATTAAAAATATTGGCTTCAAACTTATTTTATTTCACAGAAAATATTGTTTTCAATATTTAGTAATTTTTATATAAAAATTCAACAGTCCGTTTTTTCATAAAAAATAAAATCTACAAAAAATAGTACGCAAATTTGGTAAAAATTGATACGAGTACATATATAGACAAACTTTTAAGCAAGACAAATCGACAGACGGGATTGGAAGTTATCAGTTTGGGTTGCATTCCAGCCTCTTTTTTAATTATGAACATTTTAGTAAAATTCATCCACACAGCAAAAAAAGCCTTAATTTATTTTGATAAAATCTGGCAACTCACTTTTATTTTCTCCGAAATGGCTTAATATTTTTCGAATTAAGTCTAAAATGGAAAACTCAAGAAAGTGGTTCGAATCAAAATTTGTATTAAGGTCTTCTCAGAAAAAATTCTAATAATATCTCTAAGTTTTTAATTGAATCTATATACCATTACTCATTTGGATGTATCAACTTTTGCTCAAACTTTGCGGGATATATTTTCGGAACTTAATTATTATTAGAGAATATTATACAAAATTTGCTGTCAATATTTCCCTTTTGTGGATACATTTATTAAGTAGCCAAATCAACTTTCATATAAAGTATAATGGACAGAACCGAAGAATTCCAAATTAAGTCTCTTTTATTTTATGAAATGGATTTTCAAACGAAGTAAATAACCAATACCATTTGTGTGTAGATCTAACCTACAAGTAAAAATGTAGAATACATTAGTTTATGAGTCATAATAAAGAAAATAAAAATGTTAATTATTATCAATATAATTGCAAATCTCTACTGATTGCGATTTCATTTTGATTGATTGATATTTTTCAATATTAGCTTCCTACTTTTGATATCTAAAAAGTAAGTTCATTTAGGCGGGGTTGCACGAATTAGAAAAAAGGGCTTATAACTTTTGTTCTTTCCAAAAAGGTTATCTGGCGTTCGCATCTCTCTCCAGTAAAGTATCTAGTATGAAAAATAGCTTTCACCTATTGAATTTATTCATCCATATATACATCACACAGCTACGCACTCATACACACACACATAGATATACAAACATACATCCATATATAACATATTATGTATGTAAAATAATGTTTCATCGGAATATCTCATTATCCCGATAACACTCATGCATTTGATTAAATTAAAAGCCTGGTCCAGCATTTATCTTACATCGCCCATATCATTTCCCTTTTACCTCCCCAGACCCCAGGCCACCTCTATGCACCTCCAAATGCTCATAAAAGATTATTCCTACATGATGAAATACATATGTATGTGTGTATAGTATCTGTGTGCATACGTTCATACATAAGTTGCACTGGACAGGACAATGGAATCGCAAAATACAAAATGTGAAAAACGCATAAAATGAAAAACCGATAAACTCGCGTAGATACAGATTTCAATCAGTCAATTTTCGTTGCTCTTGTGAATAATGAACAGAAAACACATACGCACCACATCGTGCCCTGTGCTTCATCAAATTAATTTATACTGTCTGTCTGTCTGTCCGGGTATTCATATTGAAAGGCCGCTACACTGACCAAACCCGACTTTAACTCCAACTCCAATTCCAATTCCGAACTGATCCCAATCCTATAATATAACGGTATATATAGCACATAATATCTAACCCACACTCAGCTGACCTATACTATACTATACTATATGTATATGTTGTATAAGCTATACCAACCGGTAGCATTTGAATAATTGCAATTTTGCATTTGTTGTACGAATCAATCGACGAGCTCCATGTGAGATGCACTGATTGCGTTTGTCAATGCGTGTGCAGTGGCATCTATAGGATGTTATACGCATCATATGTGCATAATAAGGGGAGTTTTCAAAAATCAGCGATGCTTTGAAAAAAAAACGATTCACGACGTACTGTGGACAACGTAAGCGACACGAGGGGTAGGTTGGGTGGGAAGGTGTGGTCGTAGGACTATGATGAGGAGCTTAAAAGGTGCACGAATAAAATTATTTCACTCTTATATGAGAGGCAGTATGAGCCAACATACACACATGGATTTGGTATTGGTATAGGGTGAAGGTGTTTGAACTGATGCGTATCTACGAATTGCGTTCTTTCTAAAACTCATTTTCTACATGCGTATGTTCATTAGAGTGCATCCGTTGTATGTTGCAATTGCCAAAGGATTACGGCTTCACAGACTAAAAATATATCTATACTCTATTCAGTACATACATATACGTAGTTAAGGCTGGACAGGATAAAATACAGAACATCAGACCTATAAATGTTTGTGCATAAATGAATTGGAATAAATGTATGTAGGCTATAGCTCCTTTAGGGATGAGAAGATCAGTTTTTTCCATTATTTCTTTTTGCTGTATTTCAACGAATGATTGTTGAGAGTTAAAAATAAAGCATTGTTCTGTTTATCCATCTGCAACATGCGGAAAATCTTTTTATCAATTTAAATTGTCACGTATAGATAGATCAAAATATACAGTAGTATCTATAAGTACACAATAATATGTATGTAGTGAGTTATTGCATTAAAATGTAGTTTTTTTCTGTTTAATGTGGAATAGTTTCTATACTTTCGTTTATGCTACTTGAAATGAAATAAAATAGAAATGAGGAGATAAATGTGCAGAAATAGTGGAGAATAATGTGACAGTTGAGGTTGCATAGTTGTTGGATGTGTGGTTGCATCAAGAAATATGTATGTAACTATGTTTTTATTTCTCTTAGTTACATAGAATAAAGGAGATTTTCTTCAAATCATGTATGTATTTAGAAAACGAGTACATATTGATTTACATAATAAAATCGAAAAGAAATAGAATTTTATGTCAATGAAATATAGGTTGATATAAACATATGTATGTATGCACACATCTTTTATGTAAAATAAATACTTTACTATACTTTCGTTAGAAAAAAGGATAAATAATCAATTTTATCAATATTTGTAAGATTAATTCAATTTCAAGAGTTACAATTTCTTCAACAAAATTTGATTTTATTTAATTTGAAAAAAAGAAGACAAATTTAAAATGGTATATTTGGCGTATGAGTACTTTTTTTTAATTGTTCTTGCGACGCATAGGAAATATTAACAGCTGTAAAAAGCTAATAAGAAACACACATTTTATGTACTTTGAAAAAGGTTTTTTTTGCTTGACCCACTGTTAAGTATATATATGCTCTTTTTAATCGCAAAACAAGATTGTGAAATGCTTAACCTAACTCCTGTTTTTATATTCAAAACTTTTCTTTTTTTGATCAGTTTCTATTTTCCATTATATACAAAAAAAGAGGCTGGGATGCGACCCTCACTGATAACTTCCCATCCCGTCTGTCGATTTGTCTTGCTTAAAAGTTTGTCTATATGTATTTTTACCAAATTTGTGCACTATTTTTTGTAGATTTTATTTTTTATGAAAAAAACTGAATATTGAAAACAATATTTTCTGTGAAATAAAATAAGTTTGAAGACAATATTTCAAATTTTTAAAAAGCTATTTGAGTCGAAAGTAAATTTTTACAAAGTTTTAGTATAGTTTTTTTTAGAGTTTTATTTTTTGTAAAAAAACTGTCAATTCGATTTTTTTAAAAATTTTACTGAATGTTGACAACAATGTTTTTTTTAAAGTTAAAATTAAATTACAGCCAATATCTCAAAGTTTTGAAAAGATATTTGAGTCGAAAATCAATTTTAACTTTTTACTTTTATTAATTTTTTTTAGGTTTTTATTTTTTGTAAGAAAACTGTCGACTCGATTTTTAACAAAATTTTACCGAAAGTTGAAATCAATGTTTCTTATACGATAAAATAAGTTCTAAGCCATAATCTCAAACTTTTAAAAAAGATATTTGAGTCGAAATTCAATTTTAACCAACTTTGAGAATTGCTTTTCTAGATTTTTATTTTTAATTAAAAAAACTGTCACTTCGATTTTCCTCCAAATTTTATCAGATGTCGTCGCAAAAAATTTTTTTGGAGATAAAATCATTTTGAATTCGTAAAATTTGGAGGTGATAAATATTTTTTTTTCAGTTCTTTTGATTTATGTATAAAAAAACCGGTAAATAGATTTTTTTCCAAAAATATTGTTGTGTGGTATAACGTTAAAATATATAGTATAACATTTTATTCAAGTCTCAGCGTTATTGGTTCGTGAGATATTTAGAGTTAACCAACATTTTCAACTTTTTTTTACATTGCTATTATAAAAAAACTCCCACGGAATTTTCTTGAGCGCCCTTTCTACATCTTTCTGCAGTATTATCTGTATAACAAAATTTATTTGAAGTCAATATCTCTTCTGGTTCTTGAGCTATGAATGACGTCGCGAACGTACGGACGTACATCTTTCTAAAAATCTTTTATTTCAACTCTAGGGACCTTGAAACGTCGAGAAATGCAAACGTTTTCAATTTGAAAAATCGGACGTATTACAAACCTTCCTATGGGAAGTTAATAAGAAAAATTTAAAACTGGGACATTGGGCGTATGAGTACTTTTATTTAATTTTTCATGCGACGTACGTATCGTAAATATGTACAGTTGTGGAAAGCCGATAAGAAACACACATTTTATTTACTTTGAAAAAAAGGATTTTTTGCTAAATTATTTATTTTATTTGTCAAGTATATAGATTCTCTTTTTAACCGCACATCAAGATTGTGAAATGCTTAACCTAAAACACGTTTGGTATTTGAAACTTTTTTTTTTTAATCAATTTCATATTTTGAATTTATACAAAAAAAATTATTGCAAAATTATTTTAAAAGAAAAGTGTCTACTTTTACAATATTTTGAGTAAGAAAAATAACTGGAAGCCTAATACTTGAGTAGAAGACCATTTCCTATCAGTTTCTTGTTGTTTTTGTAGGTTTCGTATTATGTTAAAAAAGCTGTTAGTTGATTTTTCTAGGAAATTAATAATGACAAAAATATTTTTAAGGAGGTTTTTTGTATGAAATTTTATACTCACAGTTTAAGGCAGCTGCTTGCCGAATTCACAATTGAATATTTACACCAAGTTCATAGGCTGGAGTTATAGCTATTTCACGGGGACCAACCCGATCATCAGACTCCTTTAGTGGTGCTTAATCGCTTTATGTTCAATTTAATTTTTGAAGAACTTTTTGCCCGAGCTGGGCTTGAACAAGCGATCTAGCGTGTGAGGTGCTAGTGCACTACACACTACGCCACCGCACCCACATGAAAGTTGCAAGCCAATTACAGGTTTTTTCGTTCTATCGAACTATACTGAACCGATTAGCATTTTTCTAAGCACACACAAGTAATTGTTGTTGTTTTATTCAGGTTCCTTCTATTATCTCCTCTCTTTTTCATAAGCCAACGATTTCGATTGGATTCGTATGAGGAGGGAGATGGGATATTTTTCATACGATGAAACAGTTTGATTTTAAAATCTATTTTTTGGAGAGATTTTAGTAGTGACATTTTTTTTAAGTTAATAAGAAAAATTAAAAATTATAAAAAAAATCGTTATAAGCTTTTTTTTTAAATGTATTGGGTTGGTATCAAGGCACAAAGTATAACACACAATTTGATTCAAGTCGCTTGCGTTACTGGGTCGTGAGATATTTTGGTTTAACCAAAATGTTCATTTTTTTAGATTGCTATTTTAAAAAAACCATACACTCCAATTTTTTGAGAATTTTTTCAACATCTTTCTGGATTTTTATCTGTATAACAAATGTTCATACAATCGCTCGCAGAGACATCGTTCTTAAAATCTTGAGGAACCTTAAAACGTCAAGAAATGTCAATATTTTTGGCCAAATTACAATAACTTGCTATCGGAAGTTAAAAATGCTTTTTGTTTGCGTTAAAAGAAACGAATAATCGGAATATTAAGCAGTAAAAAATTAGAGTTTCTTAAAAGTTTTTCAAAAAATAAATGTTAAAAACAAAACTTTGCAGACAAAAATAAAAAATAAATAAATAAAGTTATGTTGAGCAAAAAAAATGTCCAGCCTTGTTTAAGGTTAAAGTGGTGATAGAGTAGGAAAGTTAAATACCAATTGTGATTCGTCAAAATATATTTTTAATGTGAAAAAATTTGTTATATTTTGTTTTTAATGACAAAAAAAATGAATCCATAAAATTGTTTTTTTTTTTTTTATTGCGAGGCATTTCTTTCTTTCCATTCATATTTTTAGTGCAAAAAAATTTTAGTTTTCTTTATTTTTAATTGAACTTATGAATTTATGTTAATAAGAAATTAACTAAAAATTAGCAACAATATTTTGAACATAGTAAAATTATAAAGAAAATATCTTTAATTTTTGCCAAGTTACTATAGTCGAAAATCAATTTGTAGCAACTTTGTTTTAAGGTTTTATTTTTTTGTAAAAAAGCTTCCAAAAACGTTATTTTTTGTTGAAGTCGCTTGCAATATTGGTTCGTGAGTTAGTTAGATATTTTGGTTAAACTAAAATATTTCCTTTTTTACTTGCGACATATAGGAACTATGTATACACACATATGTATATGGGAAGTTTTGCATTCGTGCAAAATTTCGAACTCGAGATTTTAATCAAATACGATATTACGATGGTAGAGAATTTAAAAAAAGTGGGTCCCGCTATTCCGTCCGGTCGGTTTTGTCTGTCTGTCCACGCTCCTAAAGCCTAAGCCATTGGGTCCATTGAGTTCAAACTTGAAAGTTAAGGTTTTGAGAATATTCGCGTTAGACGTTTTTTCATTTCTTATTTTAAGATCAAAACTAACAGTGGCCCCCATACATTTTTTTTGTCAAAAACGAAAATTCGAATTTTCTCGAAAACAAACCGAAAGATTTTTTTAAAATTTTATCTAAAATTTTACCGCCCATAGAACCGTTATTTTGTTTTTTAATTTTCTCAGCAACTTTTGAAGCTATTTCATAATTTTTTTTTTTGAATAAGCTCTTATATTGCCTTAACAATATTTTTTTATCAAAAGTACAATTTTGAATTTTTTGGGTTTTTAAAAAAATTTAGATTTTTTTTCACAATTCTGTATCTCAAAAACTGTTCAAAATTTTTTTACCAAGTGTTACTTAATTTTCAGGTAAAATTTTAAATCTTAATTTTTTTTTAATTATTTTAATTGTATTAAATGAAACCTCCTCCCATCTCAACAGATCAAATCCTATGTAAGACCTCAAAAGAGCTCTAGTTTCTAGCAAGAAGTAATATCTTGGTACATTTGTGTATATGATTTTAAAATATTATTCTTTTACTTGCTTTCGCCTAAATAAAAGAATAAAAACGGGCTGGGATTCGACCCACACTGATAACTTCCCATCCCGGCTGTCTATTTGTCTTGCTTAAAAATTTCTAGTTTTTCGTGTTAGGTTTAAAAGTTGTTAGGTGAATTATTCTTAAAAAATTAAAATTACCAATAATTTTTTTCATATAAAGAAGAAGTTTAGTTTGAAAATCTAGTTTTGTTAAATAGATTTTTAGCCGAAAAATATTGTTACCAATTTAAGAAGCATTTCTTAAATTTTTACAAAGTAGATGAATGATATTAAGTTGAGAGATATCAAGAACCGAACATCAATTTTTAACAAATTTGCTTATTATCGTTTAGATTTTATTTTTTAAGGAAAAAACGTACGATTTTTATAAAAACAAACTACAGAATATCGAAAACAATATTTTCTGTGAAATAAAAACAGTTTGAAGACAATATTTTTAATTTTTGAAAACCTCAAATACTCAAAAAATCGGAAGTAAATTTTTACGAAGTTTTAATATTTTTTAATTGTTCAGTTTTAATTTTTTGTTAAAAAAATTGTCAATTCGATTTTTCTCAAATTTGTTTAGAATGTTGAAGACAATATTTATCATATGTTAAACTTACTTGGAAGCCATATTCTTTAATTATTGAAAAGATATTTGAGTCGAAAATCAATTTTGACCAACTTTTGTTAAATTTCCTCTTAAGTTTTTATTTTTAGTAAAAAAAATGTCATTTCGATTTTTCTCAAAGTTTTACTCAATATTAAAAACAATATTTTTTTAATAGATAAAAGTAGTTTAAGCCAATATCTTAGAGTTTTGAAAAGATATTTGAATCGAAAATCAATTTTTACCAACTTTTATTAATTTCTATTTTAGGTTTTTATTTTTTGTATAAAAACTGTCAATTCAATTTTTTTCAAAATTTTACTGAATGTTTAAAACAAAATTTATTATAACATAAATAAATTTGGAGCCTAAGGCTCAAGTTTTTGAAAAAATATTTCAGTACAAATTCAATTTTTCAGAACTTTTTGTAATGTTTTTTTTTTAGGTTTTTATTTTTATAAAAAAAATGTCTATTTGATTTTTCTCAAAATTTTACCAGATGTCAAAAACAATATTCTTCGTTGCACAATATTTTTTTTGAGATGAAATCATATTTTGGTCGAAAAATTTTCGAAGTGACAATTTTTTTTTTCAGTTTTTTTTATTTATAAAAAAACGTTAATTTTCCAAAAATATACTTGTTTTGTATTACGTTACAATATATAATAAAAAAATTTAATTCAAGTCTCTAGCGTCATTAGTTCATGAGATATTTACGGTTAACCAAAATTTTCAACTTTTTTTCAAACTGCTATGTTAAAAAAAAAACCACCCACGCAATTTTCTTGAGAGCCCTTTCTGCATCTTTCTGCCTTATTATCTGTAAAACAAAATTCATTTGAAGTCGATACTGGTTCTTGGGATATGTACAAATAAAAATGTTATCCTGAACGTTCGGACATACGGACGTTCAAAGGTGCGTGCACAACTGCACACACACACACACATTTCTAAAAATCTTAGCTTTAGATTCTAAGGACTTTTGTACGTCAATATTTTCATTTCGAGAAATCGATCCTATTGCCATAACTTCCTTTGGAGAGTATCTAAGTGTTATATGTTTAAAAACTTCGCACTAAGACCTAAAAATGTAGATTTACACGTTGACACCAAATTTTGATTTATTTCAAATAGATTTTTTCTTAAATTAAGAATTTAATTTTCAATGAATTTTTTTTGCCACAGTTTTTTTTTTATTTGAAAAACTTGTGCATCAAAACTTCTAATAATTACAGTACTAATAACATACAATCAAAATCAGATCAAACCATAAGGTGTCAAAACTTTTCCTTCAGAATAATATAACACGGTCAATTAAAATGCAAGCCTATAATGAATAGCAACATAAAATTTTATCATAATTCTTAATTGTATAATAATCCTCAAAGTCGAAATTAGTTGAAAACTTCTTGGAAACTCCCGTTCATCATCGTTCTATTAAGAAAAACTTTTGTTTTTAAAATGTTCACACCAGAAACGCACTTTTCCCTTCTTAATATCCAAACACAATCAGAATTCTTTTCAACTGTAAAATAAGCCCTCAGGTCTGCCAAAAAAAATGAAATCAAGTGCCCAATTTTTCATAAACCATCGCTACCACCGCCGCCGCCGCCGCATCGGTTAAACATGCGCTGATCTCATCTCATAATCCCCGGACAAATTTACTAAATCATTGCTGAGTAGCTTACTAATGACAGCCTAACAAAACTTGGGGTACGCCAAAAAACAGTTCAGTTCATCCTCATAAATCTTTTTTCAAATAACCTTTTTTTTTTAACGTGCGTTCGTGCGTCGTCATTTCTTTGCCGTCGCCGTCACCGTCGTCGTCGTCTTTGTATCGCTCACCCTGTTGCTGCGAAGGAAAAGCCCTTACACCTTTTTGGAAACAGATCCTTTTTTCTTTTTAAATAAAGAACACAACCAAAGAAAATAGCTTCACCCCTCTATGGCAACGTAAAAAGAACGAAGAAGAATCTTCTTTTCTTTTTGTAAAGGGCTTCTCTAAGCCTACCTCAATTTCCGTTTTTCTTTTTCTCACACCCCCAAAGAAAACACGGATATACAAGAACACGCAAAAGGGACGAAACTTTTCTTTAAGGATTTTTGTTGTTCGTTTTATTCTTTTTCTATCCTGCTGATTTGCCGTGGGAAAAAAAATCTGTTTCCGTGAAAAGTTCCTTGAGTAGAACGCCGTTGTCGTAGTCCTGTAAAGTTATTTGAGGGGCGGTTTTTTTTAGTGATGGAAGACTTGCATTCAATATGTATTTGGGATTTATTGGTAAATTGGGCGGCGGAAAAGTTTATTTCCGGTAAATTGATTACAAACTTTGTTAAATCGAACAACCAAAGTGGTTAATTGTGTTTGGCGGTTTTTTGTTTGATAAAAAAAATAATGTTGGTGTTAATGGAATTTGTAATGACAAGGATAGGATAGGAATTGTTTACTTCAGAACAAATTAATTATAAACTTATAAATAAAAGACACTTTTTATGGAGCTGCACTTCTGTTGAAATTTGTTTTCAGATTAAAAGATATTCAAAAACACAAGAAAACTTACCTCGACCACTTCGTCCCACAAACCGCAGATCATTGAATTTCGCCACCTGGTTTTTCATCACGGCCGTGCAGTTCCTCAATTCAGCACAATAATTCTCATCATTGCCCGCTCGAACAGTCACCATGGTCCCATCACCAATATCACCCAACGACACGACTTTAAATGCAACCGGCAGTGTTTTATTCGATCTCCAGTGAGGTGGCAACACTGTGCAAACCAAAAGCGGACTACCAGTTCGAATTAATTCACCCGGATGTTCTGTTAGAAAATCGCCCAATGTCCTTTCAGCCAAAATATCCGACGTCATTTTTGTATAGGCCTCATTGAGCAATTGCGCTGCTGTGGGCGGCGTATTTTCAGTGTTGCCATTGGTGCCATTTGTATTAGTGTTGTTATTATTGGATCCCGTTCCACTGGTTGAATTTGTTGTATTACTGGTGCCAGTCGTTGCATTGTTGGCGCTGTTGTTTGATGTATTGGTATTTGTGACGTTTGGTGTCGTCGTTAGATGCATTTTCGCCAGTTTAACGATTTTTATTTTAAATCCAGTTCAACGTGAAAATAAGTATTGTTTTTTTTTTGCAGATAATTTTGAAATGTTTTGTTTCGTGGGTTCTATTAACAACAAAACATGCCTCTAGATTGTCCTGAAAATAAATAAAAGCTTTATAAATTGATTTTTCAGCGTTTTTCAATTGTTTGTAAAATACAACGTAATTTGTTTTTAAAAGATTGTACATTTTTCGAAATAGTGGTTGTTCTAAGTTGATTTAAAATACCGGTTGCATTTGCAGGCTGTGGAACAACAAATTACAAAATGAATACATATTTGTTTTTATTGTACGGTTCTCTTAGCTATGCTACGTTTGCATAATTTTTGAGGGACTTGTAAGAGAATTGAATATTCAAACTTAAAAAAAAAAAACATAATCAAAACACTTAACCTGTACTAAGAGATAGTTTAAAGATGGAAACTAGGTCATGCATTCTTCTCGCCTTCTAAATATTTTCGTTCAGTCTTTTCGAGTCAAAAATGTCATGGAGCTCAAAATTGGTCGCAAAGCTCAAAAAGTTAAAAAAAAATCACCAAAAAAGCCACAGCGAATGTGGTAACTCAGAAATAAATTTCAAACAAAATCAAAGCCCAAATTTTAAGTCATCATTTTGCCACAAAGGAATTTTGAATTTGGAAATTGGGATTTATGACACAGTGATTGGGTTTTGTGACATTTATGTTGGGCTTAACGACGATTTCGATTTCCATCCTTAATATTGCAGTACGGGTTAAGAAGGCCTGTGTTGCCTTCTACGCCTGCAGCAAAACTTTGAGCAAAAGTGGGGACTTCAGTCGAAGATAATTTTATGCACGTACACCGCCGTAGTACGTCCAATCTTAACATATGGTTCGATTGTGTGGTGGCCTGCACATAGTAAAGCCTATAATATTGATAATCTAAAGAAGGTTCAAGGAACAGCTTGCGCTGGCACCACTGGGGTTATGCGTACTTGCCCAACGGACGCCTTAAACGTTATTTTGGATCTTCTACCAATCGACCTTTTTATTAAATACATAGTTTCCTGCAGCGCTATTAGGCTGAAGGAATCAAACAGCTGGTTGTCAAAACCTTATGGTCACAGAAGCACAACTAAATTGATTCCCTCAGATATTATCTCGTTAGACACTGACTACTGCACTCCTACTTTGAGCCTTAGTAAGGGTTTCAAGGTTATTTTCCCATCGAGAGAAGATAGGTTTCGACACAACCATCTTTAATGACGGCTCAAAGATGGAATGCGGAGTTAGTTCTGGGATATTTTCTGAGTCCCTAAATGTAGCTAAATGCTTTAGGCTTCCTGACTTTGCTAGCGTTTTTCAGGCTGAACTGCTGGCAATAAGGGAGGCATGTAAGATACTTAAACAAAGCCCAAACCAAAACCGAAATGCGACTATCTTTACAGACAGTCAGGCAGCTGTCAAAGCCATGCGAGCCTGAATATTAACCTGGGTGTCACCCTGATCCGGGTTCCAAGCCATAGTTCTATCGTGTGTAATGAACGGGCTAACGATCTAGCCAGGCAAGGATCGGCCCTTCATAGCTCACTTGCGGAAATGGTTAACATTTCTCTTGGCGCTATGAAGGATAAAATCTTTCCTATCTACCAAACTGAATCAAACTGAACGTGGAGCAATTTACCCAACTGCATTATATCTAGGAAGATATGGCCCACCTATAATAAAACCCGTACAAACGAGCTTCTATGCAGGCCAAGGCAAGACATATAGCCAGGATTGTTGCGGTTTGTACCGAACATTGGCCTATAGGAGTTCATGCGGAGAAGTTGGGTATCTCTTACAACACCTATTGCCGTAGCTGTAGTCACCAAAGAGAAAGTGAAACCATAATCCATTTCCTCTGCAAATGTCCTGCTTTGGCAAACAAAAATTAGAGACCTAATCTTTTTTCCCAATGCGACAAAATGGCTCTAACATAATGGCTATTAAGCTTCTCTATAAATCTATCCCTTTCAATGAAAGGTCAAACGAGGTTTTGGTATCAAAACGGCGCACTACAGCGCTAATTGGATCTAAGGCTAAGTGGCCTTGAGATCGCCATTTCTACCTACCATTGTTTATCATGTGTAATCACTCAACGACATATTCCCCAAATTATGAAATAACATAAGGCTCAAAAAGAGAAATGTCATATAAAATATCACAAAATAAAACGTCACAAAGCGCAAATAAAATGTCATATCACCCAAAACAACTTTTAATGTCGTTACGCCCAAATTTAGAAATTTCATAAAGCCCAAACGATTACTTGTGGTTTGTTAAATTTTAGCTTTTTTGTATAATTTTTCAATGATAAAAATTTTTCATTAATTTAATTTCATATTTAGAAAACCTATTTTATGGTTGGGATTTGAAACGATGGATCTTAGAATTGTAGCACTGTTAGCTAGCAAACTAACTTTTTTTTTTCTTCTGCAAACAGTTTTGGACGATATGATATTTTTAATATCTTGAACTAGCCACGCTTATCTCAATTTCATAACTACGAGTACTTTTTGCCACAGAAAAATGAAAACAATAAGGCTTTGGGTTTAGATGGCATCCCAGCCGAGTTTTTGAAAAATGCCAGCTCACAATTTTTAGAACATATATTTTTCTTACTTAACCGAGTGTTCAACAACGAAGAAATAACAACAAATTTCAAAGATTCATCTATTTTAGCGATCTATAAAACTACAGAGGCATCTTGTTTTCAATTTATTACGAAAAGTTTTTTCTCAGATGCTATATATAAGTTGTTTTCAGGTGTTTTTCTAGCTAACCTCTCTACAGTTGATCAAATTTTTAATCTAACAAATGTTGCTAAACGTTTTTTGGATAAAAAAATAATCTCTATGCTTTTTTTGTAGATGTTCAAGCCGCCTTTGATACTATAAATGAGAACTATTACTTTTCAAACTAGCAGGTGTTGGATTATCAATACAAATTTTAAGAATATATGAGAAACTTCTTTCCAATACAACAGCGGTAGTTTCTAATGGTAGAACCTCTTCGCAGCAATTTAAGACAGAAGTGGGTGTCCCACAAGGTTGCATTTTGAGTCCTTTGCTTTTCTCACTTTTTATTAACGACATTTTTCCAGGGGGTATATTATGGTGATTTGCTTATTAAGGTGCTTTTATATGCAGATGCGGAAACAAGTGCAAAGCCAAAAACACCTGGGCATTTCCGTTATTAACATAATCTTTTAGTATTATAAAATGGTCATCAAACGATTTTACAAACCTCGATATGATGATACGAACATTTCTCACAACACATAACAGTCATCATCCAAGAAGTGCTACTGAGAGAATGTCCCTATCGCATAAAATAGGTGGAAGAGAGATCGTTAACATAACTAACCTGCAACATCTCCAATGCCTTAACACCCGGCAATATCTACTAAGCAATACATCGCCATTAATAATGACAATCTGTCTAGTGGATACAAATGTTACGCCTCTTAAACTAAGCTTGTCCAACTTCCCACTCTCCGACGATGTTAAAAGTATCGATGAACTAATTCTTTCCTGGAAATCAAAATCACTGCATGGAATTCACCCAAATGAAATAAGCCAAGATAACACTAACCAAGAGGCATCTAACTTGTTATGGAGAAATTGGTGAAACCATCGAACACATTATCTCAGGATGCAGCTCCTTGGCTTCACAGGACTACATACGCAGACACAATAATGTGGCTAAGCTAATACACCAACAATTAGCAATTCTACTTACTTAAGGTGGCGCTACAGTTCGGGGCGGACTTGAGCCTCAACCAACAAGCGTCTCCAGCCAGCTAAGTCCCTAGCTGTCTCCAGTTTCGCACACCAAGTTGGTTGAGGTCCTCTCCCACCTGGGTGCGCCACCTGAGTCGCGGTCTTCCTCTACTGCGCCGCCGTCCCTCCGGATTGGTTTCGAAGACCTTCCGGGCTGGAGCGTTGATGTCTATCCGCTCTACATGACCTAGCCATCTAAGCCGTTTGACTTTAATTCTACTAAATAGTTCAGTGTAGCTGTACAGCCCTTACAGTTCGTCGTTATATCTTCTCCTCCATTCTCTTTGCGTATGGGACCAAAAATCACCCGAAGAATTTTTCTCTCGAAGCATCCTAAGACGCTCTCATCTTTCTTTGACAGGGTCCAGGCCTCAGCGCCATAAATGAGAACACTTATCATAAGTGTCTTATAGATGGTGATTTTACATGCTCGAGTGAGGACTTAACTTCTCAATTGCCTTCTAAGTCCAAAGAAGCAGCGATTTCCAAGAGTTATTCTTCGTTTGATTTCAGCTCTGGTGTCGTTTTCTGAGTTTATTGCGGAGCCTAGGTAGACAAAGTCCTTAACTACCTCAAAGTTATAGCTGTCCATGGTGACGTTTTGTCCTAGACGTCGTCCTTCAGTGTCCTTTTTTGATGACAGCATATACTTGGTCTTGCCTTCATTGACCACTTAACCCATCTTCTTCGCTTCCGTCGCAATGCTCAAAAACGCTCCACTGACATCACGCTTTGATATTCCAAGTATGTCAATATCATCTGCGTATCCGAGTAATTGGATGGACCTTTGGAAAATTGTGCCTCTAGTGTTGACGGTTGAGTTTTGCACAATTCTTTCCAGAACGATGTTGAAGAAGTCGCATGACAATGCATCGCCTTGTCTTAAACATTTTTTGACATCAAATGAATCGGTAAGATCTTTTCTGACCTTGATAGAGCAGCGTGCATTCTCCATCGTCATTCTGCACAAACGGATAAGTTTGACAGGGATGCCAAAACTAGACATTGCTCGGTAGAGCTCTTCCCTATAGATGCTGTCATACGCGGCTCTTAAATCGATAAAGAGATGGTGGATATCGATTTGAAGCTCCTGGGTTTTTTCCAAGACTTGCCGTAGTGTGAATATTTGGTAGATAGTGGACTTTCTTGGTCTGCAGCCACACTGATAACGACTTATCAGGTTGTTGACGAATGGCTTCAGACGTTCACATAATACGGCAGAGAGGATCTTATACGCAATGTTAAGGAGACTGATGCCTCTGTAGTTGGCGCAGTTTAGAGGGTCTCCTTTCTTATGTATCGGGCACACTATGCTGAGATTCCACTCATCGGGCATGCTTTTTTCCGACCATATTTTGCAGTTGAGTTGGTGCATGCTCCCTACCAAGTCATCGCCTGCTGCTTTGAATAGTTCGTTAGCGATGCCGTCAGCTCCAGCACCTTTGTTTGACTTAAGATTAGATATAGCTATCTTCACTTCGTCAAGGTCGGGTAGGCGGAATTGTTGATCTGCGTCGCCGAGGTTGAGTGGTTCTATCTCCCTTACAGCGGAATTCGGTTTGTCATCGCCGTTATATGATTTGGAGAAGTGATCTTTCCATATTCTCAGCATCGACTGCGATTCTACTACGATGTTCCCCTGATCGTCTTCCTGTTGTAACATCCCTCTATCTCATCGATCGCCCCCTTCTCATGCTCTTTTTTTTCCGTCCAAGAAGAATTCACTGCGACCTAATCCAACAAAACAATCCTTATTACAAGTACCAGCCAGTTCCGGTTTTGGAAAACCACCACTTCAAGCTCTACTGGGATAGAACAATAATCACGGATCAACTCATCCCAGCTAACAGATCCGACATCATTCTGTTTAACAAAAGAGATAAGAGAATAGATATCTTCGATGATCAACTACAAACAACTTTCTCAACAAAGATTTCTAAATACACTGCTCAAGGCCATGTACAATATGGAGAAGGTAGAAGTGACCCCAATAATCATTTCCACAACCGGGGTTGTCCCCAAAAATCTCTGTATTAACCTCAGCCAACACAAAATGGAATGGCTACTAGGACAAGTCCAAAAATCCGTTCTATTGGACACATGCAACATAGTCAAAAAGTTCCTTCATCTGTTACAACGTTATAAAATATGCAACAAACAATATATAACAGTCGATTATGGGTTAGAGGAAGCATTCCCCCCCTAATCTTCACATCAGAACACCGAGCAAGGGCTAGAACGCAGAGCTTAATCCCTTTGGCATACCCCGGGATAGTTGATTTCCAACTCCATAGGAGCTGAGAAGTTTTTACCTAAGTCAATAATAATAATTATATCTTGGAGTTACGCTTTTTTATTTTATAAAACCTTAAAAAGTTTTAACACCCACCGGTCCCGTAGCCAATATAACCTAAATGCCCGAAACTGGCGAAAAGACCTAACTTCCTACACAAAATTTCCTAATTTAAAATTATGTAAGATCTCGTATTTACATCGTAACATTTTAAACCAAATTCTACATTCGTGTAGTCCGGCTCAGAAAAGAAAATCTGTACCGAACATTAGAAGTATTGAGAATTACTGAAATTCGCTGTTTCGTAAATAATTCTGTATCTATAGTTAGAGATTAGAAAATATTTAAAACTTTAAAAGTTTGTTCATTAAGCTAGGAAGGTTATGGTGTTGGAAAGCAGTCTTTTAAGTTTCTTGGTCTTTTCCAGGATAAGAATGCCTTGGTTTGTTTTTAAAGAAATCGAAATAACTACAACAATGTACTCCAAATGCTGTTGACTTCAAAGCCTTAATTCCTCATAGTTGTTTATCAAGTAAGAAAGCATTCTCACGACTGCACGAGTACTTAAGTTATATATCAGCAGTAATCAGAAAAAACGTTTGTTGTGCAAATACTAACTACCACTAACTTTTTTTTTTGAAATATAACATTTAAATATTAATTATCAATTAAAAAGTAACAAAAAAAACTGTTAACATGAAAGCGGATATGTTAAAGCCACTAACCAAAACCATGTTCAACACAATAAAACCGGATGACGAATTCAAATAAAAACGAATAACTGTACGCAAAGTTTTCTAAGAGTCCTTTTCAAAAAATAATACAAAACGAATTCCCCAAACACTCACAAAAAGGGAAGAACAACCCATATCAACTCGAGACCCAAACCCAACTCTCTTTTGAACACTCATGGAAAATCAAGTACGCTCTGTTGTCCCCCCTTTAACCCACTTTCAGTTGTACTCTCATAATAATAGCAGTTCAGTTGAACCGCGGCTTCATCCACTTAACACGCTTTTACTCACATCATCAATGTGATTTTATTTTTGCGTTTTTCTGGTGCTGATGCTGATGCGATATGGACCGATGTTCCAATGGTCGAATTGTCCAAGTTCACATCATGAGATCACTCCGATATGTAGTCCGCTGATATGCCATCATAGCCATCACCAAAATGTCGGTCTATTCGTTCACCGCACTTTAACGTTGTCGAAATGCAAATAAAGCGACACGCCAATGAATATGAGTGAAAGAAGCGAACAAAATGAAGAAAAATACAAAACGAAAACGCATAGCTTTATAGGTATTGGGTAACCGCCGCGCCCCAACGATATGAAACCGTTCAGTTTCCAGCGACAGTGAGTCTATCTGCACCGTCTCCATCATTGACACCACCGCGGCGGCTGAGGCTGGCGGCCGGTCGTCCCCCTCGGCAACACACCAAACCGACAAGTTCAAGCTTCAGGCTTTAGGCTTCAGCTTTATATTCACATCATGCATCACAGCCGTAGGCGCTGCTGCGGAGTCAATTTCGATTCTGGCTACATCTGACAAAAATACAACAACAAAAAAAAACTGACATCAGGAAGCTTCCATATTTTCTTTTATTTCCCCGTTGGCCAAAAAAAAAAAGAAAAAATAAACTGCCATTTTTTCTGGCCATACAACAGAGCGCCCTTTCAAATTAATAGCGTTATGTCGGTCGGTTCTAGGCGGAACGCATGCGGGTAAATCCACAAATTGGGTGTCATCATCCCCTTAAGTCGACATTGTCGGTCGTCAGCGGCGTCACCATGAGCCAAATTGTTCAGTGATTTCGCGGGCAAGCCAGAGTTCATAGTTTATTCGTAGCGTAGCAGGGCTGTGATGTAGGTCCGTGGCTTGATGTCAATTATTTCAATGGTGATGGTAGAGGAACTCACTGTACACTTTACAGTACACGAACAGTCGTCCTTTTGATATTTCTTCTTTTACGTTATTTTTTTTTGCAATTTTCTGGAGCTGTTGCTGTGATGCTGGCTTCGGTGGACAATATGCGTGTTTAACGACTTCCAATGGGGTGTCAGATTGTGGACACCCGATCTGGCTATGATTTTTTTGTGGACCTTTGTCGTTTCTTTTTTGTTCTGGGGTTTTCTTTATACCGAGTCGAATTTTTGCCTAGTTTATTTTTATTTTCTCGGAAAATGGAGGCTTTTATTTTTATCCCGTCCACCGGAACACATATTTTAACAACGTGTGTACGAGTTTGCTGATGTCGGCTTCAGCATCAAACCACGACGAAGGATAGCAGCAGCAGCAAGGCGGTAGGTAGGTATAGTTGGGGACATGTTTGCAGGGATCAAGATTGGTGTTGGTTATGAAAAAAGAAAAGAAAACAACACTTCCAGGGTCAAGGTTTAACGGTTGACTCTCCAACAATGGGTACGCCGCATAACATTCCGCAGGATATTAACTCCATTCCACGAAAGATATCTATGATGGAGTCCTTTTTTTGTAATCTTCAAGGTTTTTTTTTTTGGTTCTTGTTGTTGGAAATTCTTTTCAGTCCTTGTTTTGAATTTTTTTTTCCGATTATGCGGGTTAAGCTTAGTTATGCTTCTGGTTGATTGCGTTTTTTGGTATATTTTTTGGGTGGTATAGGTTACAAGGAAAGAGTTTTTTTGTTTTGCTTTAATTTATTTTCCAGCTCAATGGATGATGATAAAAGTTTTGCATTTTATGTCCGCAATCAGATTTGGAATTTTGCTTTGATGATTACAAAATTTGTATATATGAGAAAAGTTGGGTACATCCATAAAAGATGTAGGTACATATTACACCTATAACAGACGATTTTGAGAAGGAATAATTTATGGAATTTTTGTTTGAAAGCGGGAGAAGGTTTTTGTAACTTACAAGTATTTTGTGTTGTTATAATTTGAGAGAGAAAGAAGGGTTGGTATTTGTATCCTTATAATAAGTGGACTTCTGTAAAATTTCGTCTAAATTGATTAAATATATAGTTTTTAATTCTAGTATATCCGGTTCTTGAGTGCCGAAAGCTAATTTCCATATTTTATTTGCATCGTATAATTTTGCTTTGAGCCCAGGAAAAGTTGACTTAGCTTAGTTTTACTAACATGGATTATTTTACCGCATTATCAATTTTCGGTTCGTTTCAAACCATTCAAGATTAAAAAAACAGCAACGTATCCTTTTTCTGACCCAATCAAACAATTTCAAAGATGTCCTCGATAAAATTAATTAAGTGTTAAAATATTTGTATCGAATCATAAAAAGAAACATTTTTCAGAACTATTGCTGGAAGTTACAAAACAAATTTTCAGCTGGTTTAGATTAAAAAGAAGCTACAATACATTCATTGCTCCAAAACTCCACCATATAAAAATATTATAGTTACAAACGTGATCTTAGTGTAGACAAAAATTACAAAATTGAACCAAATAACATTTTCTACAAATTACACCATACACAATGTTTCCATGGCAAATGTCAGTACCTTTTATGTGATTTAACAGTTTTATCTTGAAAACTCTGCTTTTACTATCAGTACAACAAAATCTGATTTTTAGAAAATTTTTGATATTTTTTCTAAATTTATAGGACCATATTCATAGGTCTTTAATAAGTTCTGATTTAGTCTCTTCCAAACTAAACACCGGAGTATGTTATTCATAGAAAATTTAAAAACATTTTAAAACAATAGCCTGGAGTCTTAAACTATGCATGGCGGAACCTACGTTTCTTAAACGTCAAAAATAAAAACAAAAATTGAAATGTGAATTGACTTAAGCACTTATCAAGATTTTATTTTACTGAATGTTAAAATGGTACCTGAATCAAGCCCTTTGAAGCAAGTGACGAAAAAAATAGAGGCTAGGATGCGACCCACACTGATAACTTCCCACCCTGTCTGTCGATTTGTCTTCCTTAAAAGTTTGTAGGTTTTAGTGTTGGGTTAAAAAAGTCGTTAGTTTAAGTATTCTTAAAAAAATTAAAATTACCAACAATATTTTTCATATAAAGAAACAGTTTACGTTGAAAATCTAGTTTTTTTCAATAAATTTTTAGTAGAAAAGAAATTTTTACCAAGCATTTCTTAAATTTTTACAATTTGGATGAATTAAATTAATTTGAGAGAACACAAATTTTTACCGAATTTGCGCAATATTTCTTATAGATTTTATTTGTTTAATTGGATTGTTGGATTTTTATGAAAAAAAAAACTACAAAATATCGAAAAGAACATTTTCTGTAAAATAAAAGAAGTTTGAAGACAATATTTTTAATTTTTGAAAAACTATTTGAGTCAAAAGTAAATTTTTACCAAGTTTTGTTAAATTTTTGTTAGGATTTTAATTTTTTGTACAAAAACTATCAATTCGATTTTTTTAAACATTTTACTGAATGTTAACAACAATATTATTTGAGAGATAAAAGTAGTTTAAAGCTAATATCTCAAAGTTGTGAAAAGATATTTGAGTCGAAAATCAATTTTTACCAACTTTTGTTAATTTTTTTTTTTAATTTTTATTTTTTGTAAAAAAAACTGTCCTTTCGATTTTTTTCAAATATTTTCAAAATTTTAACAACAATATTTGTTAAAAGATAAAAGTAGTTTAAAGCCAATAAGTCAAAGTTTTGAAAAGATATTTACGTCGAAAATGAATTTTTACCAACTTTTATTAATTTTTTGTTTAGGTTTTTATTTTTTGTAAAAAAACTGTCAATTCGATTTTTCTCAAAATTTTGAAAACAATATATCTTAGAAGTTAATATTAGTTGGAAGCTATAATCTCAAACTTTGAAAAGATATTTGAGCATAAAACCACTTTTTACCAACTTTCGATATATTTTCTTCTAAGTTTTTTTTTTAGAAAAACTGGCCTTTCGATTTTTGTCAAAATTTTACTGAATATTGAATACAATATTTTTTAAAAGATAAAAGTAGTTTCAAGCCAATATGTCAATGTTTTGAAAAGTTATTTACGTCAAAAATTAATTTTTAAAAACTTTTATAATTTTTTTTGTTTAGGGTTTTATTTTGTGTAAGAAAACTGTCAGTTTGATTTTTCTCAAAATTTTTCTGAATGTTGTAAACAATAGTTTTTAGAAGCTAAAATTAGTTGGAAGGCACAATCTCAAATTTTGAAAAGATATTTGTGTCGAAACCACTTAATATCAACTTTTGTTAAATTTTTTTTTAAGTTTTTATTTTTTGTAAAAAAAAAACAATCAACATTTTTCAAAAATTTGAAAACAATATTTCTTATAAGTAAAACTTAGTTATTAGTCATAATCTTAAATTTTTGAAAAGTTATTTGAGTCGGAATTCAATTTTTACCAACTAGTGTAATGTTTTTTTAGGTTTTTAGTTTTTATAAAAAAAAAAGTCAATTCGATTGATCAAAATCTTAACAGATCTTAAAAGCGCTATTTTTCGTTCCACTAAATTGTTTTGGAGGTAAAATTATTTTGTATTTTTAAAATTTTTGAGTTGATACATTTTTTTTTCAAAATTGTTTGATATATTAAAAAAACCTTTAATTGGATTTTTTTTAAATTAACTTGTTTGGTATCACGTTACAATATATTATATAAAATTCAATTCAAGTCTCAAGCGTTTTTGGTTCATGAGATATTTAGGGTTGACCAAAATGTTCACCTTTTTTATAAACTGCTATCTTAAAAAAAACCACTTTCCACCACTTCTTTCTTTCTATTTGAAGTCGATATCTCTTCTGCTTCTTGAGCTATGGATGACAAAAAAATCGTCGCGAACATACGGACGTACGGACCTTGAAACGTCGAGGAATGTAAAAATTTTCAATTTGGCAAATTGGACCGATTACAATAACTTCCAATGGGAAGTTAAAAACTGCCAAGTTTATTATTAACCTCTCAAACATTAAAGATTGAACTTCAATGAGACCTTTGCCAACATCTGCGAGTTTTCAACTCTTTACGGAGGTTTTTCGTTCGGAATATTCACCAAAGTGACATACATAGGCAATGTGACTTTTTAGACTGTCATAAAATTTTTCAACTAACAGTCAGCTTATAGTCTTAAGATTTTCAAAGAAATTGGCTATCCCTGTTGGTTTAAATAAAATTTTACTAGAATTGTAGTAGATTATAGCTCAAACTAGTTTCTAACTAAACAGAGCTTGCAAATTCTATAGGAGCTTTGTCTTACCTGGCTGTTAAATTTAGAGTCTAGTTCAATTAGACTTGGGTTTACGATATGACTATGAATTGTCCACATAGAATTTAACAAATACCATAATCGTCAACAACAAGATTGACGAACATTTTGCGGTTTTATTTGTGATTTTGGTATTAAGTCCATAAAACGATAGAAAAATTTCCCAAACCCACCTTAATGTTACTTTTGTTATGTTCATAGAAGATAATACCATTTTCGGAACAGAAAATTTGTATTATTTTGTATTCAAAGGTGTTGATGAGTGAGCGGAGTTATTTACAGAAGAAAGCTTTACAAAATAGTACCTACACATACAGAATCAGGGTAACCTTTGTTGACATTTTAGTGTCATTCTGACACATCTTCAGCGGTCGGATACCAGGACAACTCTTCTCAAAATAAGTTGATTTGGACACTTTTTAAAAATCTAGTAATATTTTGGACACTGTTCTTAGAAAATTAAACAATTTGTTCGAAAAATGGAACGCAACTTCTAACAAACAATTAAAATCCCAAAAATTAATAGAAGAATATGTATAAGACTTTGAAGTTAAAAGCAAATGATGCTGATTTTGAGAGTATTTTTAAAATTTAAAATAAAGAATAATTTTAGTAAAAAAAGAAAACATAAAGTACAACTTAAATGAATTTATGTATCCAAACTTATATAAATTGTTTAAAAAAATATTGACTTTACCGCACAGCAGAGTACGTGCTAAGAAAATATTTTCGAAGCTTAATCTTTTTAATTTTTAAAATAATGTAATAGCTTGGTTGACTACCCCTAAAATTAGGTATATTTTCTGTTCCTGATTACTTAAAAGTTCTTTTCAACTAATGTGCCACATAAAACGATCACAATTTATAGATTTTAGACCTCTTCTTCAAATGTTTCCCCCTTTTTCAATTATCCTAGTATTGAAAAGACCATGACCAAAAACGTGGAAAATGGTTATTGAATTTTTGCTTCAGTGGATTGTCCTTCACTCCTGATCAGTCCTGATTGCATATTCATATCTCAGACTCAAACTTCAGTTGACCTGTTCATTCGCGGTTTGATTGTATCTAAAAGAATGAGTGATACGAAGACGGTAAGCTATATAGGGAGCTAAGCGTACTATCAGATTAAAAACAAATATATTGAAAACTAAGAATTAAAATATAATTCAGCGGAAGTATTTAAATAGTATTTTTCGATAAGCTCAGGAATTCTATCTTTAAGTTCTTTCGTTAATTGTAGAGTATTGCTATACCTTTAACGCAAAGTATGCAATCCAAGATTATAAAGAGTGGACAACAGCAATGGCGGATAATGATAAAAGAATTCACGAAAGGAAGAATACTTACCAAATAGCTACAAACTTCTACATTGAACTATACAAAACACGCATAGTAGACACTGATGATATATTTCTAGAGCGACAAAACCAGGAAGAAGATTTTCCACTATTTCATAAAAGTGAAATAGAGCGAGCAATTAATAGTTTAAAGAATGAAAAAAGCAAAGGAAACGATGGGATATTAGCTGAATACCTAAAGTTCGGCAACTTTTCACTGGCCAACTGGTTGACACTATTTTCAATCAGGTTTTGGAATCGGAAATAATTCTCATACATAAAAAAGGGAACAGGGACGATATCAACAATTATCGCCCGATAAGCATAATATCATCGATATACAAGGTTTTTGCGAAGTGTTTATTTGAGAGAATGAAAACCACTCTTAATTTAAATCAACCTTTTGAACAAGCCGATTTAAGATCAGCTTTTTCGACAATAGACCATCTACAAACCGTTAATCAAATAATAGAAAAATGCAAAGAGTATAACATCACAATATACTTTGTCTTCATCGATTTTGCAAAAGCGTTTGACACAGTAGAGCAAAGATTTATTTGGAAGGCGCTTCTCAATCAAGGTGTAGACGAAAAAATAATTCGAATCCTAAAGAAAATGTATGACAGGAGCACATCCCACAGAAAAACGGAATGCATCGGATCAGATTTTAAAATATCGCGAGGTGTTAGGCAAGGAGATCCAATTTCACCAGCACTGTTTTCCGCAGCCTTAGAAGGAGTATTTAGAAAGCTAGACTGGGAAGACAAAGGATTGAAGATAAATGGCAAATGTCTCTCAAACCTCCGATTTGCCGATGACATTATAATTATCGCAAACAGCAGTGAAGAACTTCAAACGATGCTAAACGAACTATGCTCGGAATGCAGAAATATTGGGTTGTCAACAAATCAACAGAAAACTAAAATTATGACAAATGGTGCTTATGATCCAGTTAGTGTTAATAACAATATATTAGATTACGTTGAAGACTACACATACCTTGGTCAGATTATCTTATTCAAAGACAAAGAAAAAAAGGATATAGAGCAGCGAATGACGAACGCTTGGAGGCAGTTCTGGAACGTTAAGCATCTTCTTACATTGAATATTTCGAATAAAACAAGGAAATAATATGTGTTTGACTCAACAGTTATTCCAGTACTCACCTATGGGTGCCAAACTTGGCAAGTCACGAAAAACACTGAAATGAAACTCCAATCATGTCAGAGAGCAATATGGAGAGAGCTATTTTGAACGTTCATATTGCCCAGCAAATTAACCATCAGAATATAAGAAGTCAAACTAATTTTGAAGACGTTAGACACAGGCTTAAGAAACTCAAATGGGAATGGGCAGGACAGGTAATACGTACACCTGATAATCGATGGACAAAATTAGTAACCGAATGGATACCCTTAGAAAGCAAAAGAAGCGTAGGTGGACAACATAAACGCTGGAAGGATGACATCCGAAAAATATGCCCACTTTATTGGAGAGAAGCACTAGATAGAAGAAGATGGAGAAGTCTGGGGGAGGCTTATGCTCAGATAACCTAAAATTTTACCTCTCTTTTCAAATAATGTATATATTAAAATTAGTTTTGTAGTACCCGTGGCATGATGGTTAGTGCGTTGGACTGCCATGAAAGGGGTCTTGGGTTCAATCCCTGCCTGTGCCACCTTAATTTTAAAAAAAATTAATTTTCGCGGGTACTGCCTCTTGCGAGGAATTGACAAATCCTTCAAGAGTAATTCTTGTCATGAAAAAGTGCTTTCTCAAAACTAGCCGTTCGGATTCGGCATAAAATTGTAGGTCCCTTCCATTCCTGACAACAGTACTCGCACACAGGAATGGTTGAGAGTTGTAAGTCACTAGGCCCTGGTTCACAACGGACTGTTGCGCCACCCCATTTGATTTGATTTGATTTTTTTTTTAATTAGTTTTAAACCTTCATTGAATTATTTGTTTCTTGTAATTTAATTAATTTTACGTACACATACTTGTTTAAATGTAATGTAAATATATTCAATCAAATGGTAATTATAAAATTATTGTAAATTTTAAAGTATTAAAAAGTGAATAAAGCTTGGAATAATAATAATACCTTTAACGGGGCCCAAAAGTTAAAAGTCAGAAGATAACTGTGACCAATTGGTAGAAATAACAATGACAGGAAAATGTTCCTGCTTCATTACAATTATTTAGTTGCTTTTCCTGAGTTTAGTTTATTTCCCTGAGACTTGAAAACTAATACTTGTTTCTCAAGATTTCCTGATTTTTGCATTACAGGAATTTAGTAAAAATGCTTTTATCATAGCGGAAATGGAAACAAAAACATTTTGCACAAATATTTCTCACTATAGTTAATCTAATATTCGATTCATTTCCAGTAGAAAAAGAAATTAACTTCTTCCAAATTTCTAGCGGAAATAAATTTAAAGACTCGAAATCCGTACACCTCACAACACGTTTCAGTACATTTTATAAATAATTATTTTCAAATTGCAATTACTTTTTTATTAACCATACTAAAATTATCGCAAAGAGTTCTACGCGAAACCTTTTCAAAAGAAAAATATTCTAAAGTAATCTTAGGACCAGTTTGAAAACCTCTATGGTTCAATATGTTTAATTGCAACAACCAATTTGGGTTAACATTGGCAGCTAGAAAAGTAAGACAGTACTAATTTTATTGAATGCTTTTATCAATCGTAAAGTTATTTAATTTACTCACAAAAGCAAGAAGTGGCTAATTCGAAACATCTTTTACATTCATAGAAGTTTAAATTTCTATACTTTTCATGATTCACTTTCACTGTGAGCATCGAAATACGAACATCCCGTTTAAATATTTCAAAACCATTCAGCTCAGCCATTCCAATTTATCCGCTATTACTCATAATTTGCATCTCTCCCATAATGCTTCCTATCATCACTACATCGCAGCTTTGCCACGTCTTCATTCAAAATGTATGCCGCCAGAATTGAGAAAATGCTGTGCGTTAGGCGAAATATTATTGCATTTGACCGTGGGGCCATTTTCAGTGAGCAGAAGCTGGAATGGCTTCAGATAGAAGACTCCGGCCGTTCGGTCGTCGTCGGGAGCGGTAACTTCCGAAACAAGTGACATTCAAACCACAAAACCAAAGTCTAGATGCTTTTGGTTTCCGTTTTGGTTGCGAGTGCATTAAACACGATCATCACCATCGACGATGTCGTCATCGTCATCATCATCATCGTCGTCGTTGTTGTCACCATGCACCATTCCAACCATTTATACAGAAGCTTCAAGTCATGTGCTTCATCATTGCCATTGGCCCACCTCCAGAAACAAAATGCCTTCATATGCACTATACGAACGAAGCAAGACCAGGTCCAGAGAAGAGATGAAGTGCATTCTACCTCAGAGTGCATTGTTCGCAGCAGTGTAATAGCTTGTGGACGTGAAGCCTTCACACATATACGACCATACGAAACCCGACCAAAAGAGGCACTCTCTCCTCACGTCTGTCACCGTCGTCGTCGTCCATCGAAAAAACGAATGCAATAGTCAATGGGTGCGTTAACGTTGAAGTCGACTTGGTCTTCCAAATGCATTCGCTTACACTGGCGTGCGACGCTGTGGTCATTGCGGATGGCAATAGTCTGTTTCGCACATCCAGGAGGAACTTGGAACTCCGCACTTATAAGTGTACCTCACGGATGCTGTGGTAAGTCCTGTTGTGTGTGTCTTTCCTGTTTCCGTTCCTGTTCCTGTTTCGGATTCTGTTTCTCCGTACAATGTCCAGCATGTGTGAAATGAGGGCTTTATGAATGCGTAAAGTTGTCACACCCTGCCTTAGTGCAACTTAGACATACCAATGTGCGATGCATCCTTCTATTGAGTAGGTACATAGGTGGCATGGAGTACAAGCTGCATATTCTCGGTCTTGCAAATTGTCCTCTTCTTCTATCCATATCGGTGATGGATCTGGGAAGAGAAGGGGTGGAAGGTATTCCGTAACGAACCGACTCTGGCCAAAGTGATGATGACTGCATCAATGCGCGAAAACCTCTTTCGGAGTGAGATCTTCCCTCATAATTACTTCTTTGGGGCTATATCAACCTAGGAGAAAGCTCTGTCATGTTCAGGTCCTTTGGTCAATTGAAGTGGCGGTGTGAGAAATTTCATTAGGGCCAAATGCGGGTTGACAAACTTTCGTCACTCACTCCACTGCCGTATATGTAATGGCAATCTAAGTGTCGTCTCCGTATTGTAGACTTGGTGACATGGTGTCATAACAATGTTGACTGGAAGTCATTTAATTTGTTAAACTGCAGATTTGCTCCCCATGATGTCCTTGTCCTGTCCTTGTCCTGTCCTGTCCTGCCCTTATGCGGCACACACAAAAGAGAATTATGTGCTGTGCATATGTGTGTGGTCTTGCGATGCCGTATTTTCTTCACATCGCATTGGCTGGCGCCCCTAACACCGCAACGCCGCCGCTGCCTCCTCCGTCGTCAATAATTCTCAGTTATCTTCCTCACCAAATATAAGCATTTTGGACTCTCCAGATGGTTATAAGCGATTGATCGGAGTTTACACCGGCCTGCCGCACTTTTATGACCTCGCGTATTGTGCGCCCTATAATGAGTGTGTAATAAACGTCAATAAATTGAAGACGAAGACGCAGCATGGGATACGAACCAAACAGATAGGGATGGGAGGACTACTGTACGATGATGATGTTGATGATGACATTCGGATAGACAACATGTTGGGGCGGTAGAGCGATGCAATTGTGGGACCAACACACGACGAATGGAGTAAATTTGGCGCTGCATGTGGGTGGCTTTTGTTTGTTCAGAGGCCGACACACGGCATCGACAGCGGGTGGGCATGGCGACGATGACGGCACTGCTAGTGCCAAGCGTTTACTTGACGCGCTATGCTGCGGACCACCCCTAATGTTTGTAGTAGCTTTGGGTGTGTGCTCACATTTTTATTACAAACAAAATTCAAAAACACAAAACGAATTAAAATCTCGGCTTAGTTTATTTTTGGAGAGAATTACAGATTCGTTTGTTTAGACCGAAGCAAGTGCATATCAGATAAAAACAGCTATAAAAAGTATATTTTTGTTTTTATACTTTATAGAAATGTTTTGACGATTGAGATAAATGTTTGGTAAACAATTTGCAAATTTAAGAAAAGACGCAAGAATTTTATTTGCCAGTGATTAAGTTTATTTCAAAAATTTTTGGTTTTGTGATTTTATATCGAAAAAAAGGAAAAATGTTGTTGGGCAAGAATTAATCAATTTTGACATCTTTTTATAAGATAAAAAATTAATACGAGAAAAATAGTTTTTTTTTGTATTTTTTACTTACAAAATGATTGGAACCGTTTTTAAGGTATTTTTCAAGTGTAAGTGACTTAAATCTTTTTGCTTTTTTAAAAACAATTGCGAAAAAACATTTTTGGTTGTAAACATTTTGAAATATAACAACATTTTTTAATGAAATATTAGTTGAAGTTTTTCATACCATAAGAGATATCGACTTCAAATAAATTTTGTTATACAGATAATAAGGCAGAAAGATGCAGAAAGGGCTCTCAAAAAACTTTGAGATTTTGGCTTTAATTTGCTTTTATCTTTCAAAAAATATTGTTGTCAACATTCAGTAAAATTTTTAACAAAATCGAATTGACAGTTTTTTTATAAAAAATTTAAAACCGAACAAAAATTAACAAAAGTTGGTAAAAATTGAATATGGATTCAAATATCTTTTCAAAAACTCGAAAGTTAGACTTCAAACTTATTTTATCTTATAAGAAATATTGTTTTAAGCATTCTGAAAGATGTTGAGAAAAATCGAATTGACAGTTTTTTTACAAAAAATAAAAACCTTAAAAAAAATTTATAAAACTTGGTAAAAATTGATTTTCGACTAAAATATCTTTTCAAAAATTGTAGATATTGGCTTTTAACTACTTTTATCTTTCAAAAACTATTATTGTTAACATTTAGTAAAATTTAAAAAAAAATCGAATTGATAGTTTTTGTACAAAAAATTAAATACCTAAAAAAATTTAACAAAAGTTGGTAAAAATTGATTTTCGACTCAAATATCTTTTCAAAACTATAAAATATTGGCTTCAAACTTATTTTATTTCACAGAAAATATTGTTTTCGATATTCAGTGATTTTTATATAAAAATCCAACATTCCGTTTTTTCATAAAAAATAAAATTTGGTAAAAATTAGTACGCAAATTTGGTAAAATTGATACTAGTACATATAGAAAAACTTTTAAGCAAGACAAATCGACAGACGGGATGGGAAGTTATCAGTGTGGGTCGCATCCCAGCCTCTTTTTAATAGTAAATGGACTCAAGTTTTAAGGCAATATTTTATAGTTGGAATAGTAAAAATCAGAAAGATTTAAATGAGTTTTGCATTTTGAGAGCTGAAAGCAGAGAGAGAAAATATTAATATTTTATTTTATATAATTTACTTCTTTACCGGACCATCAAGAAATTACTGAAATTTTAATATAGTAGGCAACGTCTTCCAAGTTAAAAATATACAACACTGGGACCCTAGCTCGAGGATTTCTAAGTCAAGATTTCGAGACAAACAAATTCAGTAGTAATTTTGTCGGTTATTGTTTTTCGTGAGAAAACTGCAGTCAATTGGATTTTTCAAAGAACTTCACCAAATATTAATAATAATATTTAACGAATTGAATTGAAAATCAAAGTTTATCAATATTTTATAACAAGACTTCTATTGAAATTTTCGACAAATCCCACCACATGCATATATTCAAAATCTCGTTCTCCGTAGCATAAAACTATTTTGTCAAACATTTATATTTACAAAAATGGAGCCCATTCAAAAAACTTTGCAATAAGACATTGATAATTTCGGTAATAAAAAAGTTTAAATCATCCTCAAAAATATCAATGCTTTATTACAAAAGGCAATAATTTTATTTTGTATAAATTTGATTGCTTAAAAAATGCAATGGTAATAACTTTTAATAATATTTTTTTTTAGGTCAAATGTGTTAAAAACATGATGTTATTTTTTGAAGAGCTGCAAACCATTCTTGTCCCATTTCAAAGTAAGTACGGTTTAGAATTTGCTTTTTTTATACTCAATATTGTTTCAATGCAAGACAAATTTTACCAGCCCAACATTTTATAATTAAAAATACTTAATGTTCTCCGGTCAGCGACGAATATCGTAAACGTCATTCGAAATCAGCTGTTATTTTAAAAACAATGGATGCTATGCAAAATCATGTTCGAGGGTTGTACCAAGAGATAGGATCTATAAAAGTCATAAGTATGACAACCATTGATAACAATAACAGACATCATTTAAATTTATTTCGTAAAAATGCAAGAAATTGGATTTAGTATGTAGGGTTTTTCAATAAGAGCGGGTAGATGTTGTGAGTGGTACGTAGCGCCGGCCGTTCTCCTGGATCACATGTCGTCTAGGTCTATATGGTTCAACTTATGCAACAAGAATTTAGTTATCATCGCTATGTAGCTCTCGCTGTTGAAGGTGATTCCCTCACTAACATCGTTTCAAAAATATTACGGCCCAATTATTCCCGCCGAGGCAAAATATATACCAAACTGTATCTTTGTGTCGTTACATGGCAATTACAGCAGTTTTGCTTGTTAACACAGCCATTCATCCAAAAATGCGCCTCGTCACATGATTTCTCGGCCAAAATTGGGATCCCCTTCCAAATGATTCGAAGCCCAGTCAGCGTACAAACGGTGGCGTGCGTGCTGTGGTTAATAGTCATAAACTTTGAACTCCTGGGTATGTTGGATCTTGTACGGGTGTAAACCCAAGTCCCGACCCAAAATTCACCAAGTTGAAGTCTGCAAAAGGCCGAGTTTTTGTGCACGGCGAGTAATAAACTGTCTATAGGGTTCTGCTGTACAGTTTTACTGGCCGCGCTGATGTTCTCTGCTGATCTATCGTTCCTTGAACGTACGGGTGTTTTCTGATTGTTTACTAACCAATCTTCTCAAATTTGGCCAAAAAACGTTAATGAATCGACTGTGAAAAGCCACTACGTCTACCGTAAAATGGGTGCAATGAGCGCAACGTTTGCGTTAACGAACAAGCATTTTGATAATAAAGTTTTATCATTGGAACGTATAACTACCATGATAGTTTGGCATAAATACGATGCGTAAAAAAGAAAAATTTTGATAGATGTCACCAAAACAAAATGGCAGCCACGGGACGTCAAAATCTACCCGTGCCAATTAAAAAAGCCTAGATATAGTATGAGTTTTTCAAGATGATCCGAATGTGATAAAAGTTGTTTGTGCTCGAAGCACTTCCAAGCACTTGGTCGCCTTCTTCAATTCTTTGACCATATGTGTTTTCACCATAATTTATAATTTTGACCAAGTTGATATTTATGTTTGATTTGAGAATAAATAAAGTCGTGATTCTCATCGGCTTTGTTGATCTTTTTGATGGTTAAATGAAAACAGTTTTCATCTGATTTTTTACAACGTTTCGACGGTGATTGTTGTCTTCTTCATTTAATCATCAAAAAGATCAACAAAGCCGATGAAATTACCACTTTAATTTCCACCATATACCACTTGAGAAACGCATAGAACTGTTTAGGCTTAATGGTAAATCCAGAAGACCAAATAGATGAAGTAAAACAATTTTGTATTATTAAAAAGCAACCAAACAAATCACTTGAAACTACTTCACTATGATTTAAACTTTACATCAAACTTATTTTTATTGTTCCCAAACATAAAACAAACAAAAAAAAAAGAGCCTGGGATGCGACCCACACTGATAACTTCCCGCCCCGTCTGTCAATTTGTCTTGCTTAAAAGTAATGTACTCGTATCAATTTTTACCAAACTTGCGTACTATTTTTTGTAGATTTCATTTTTTATGAAAAAACGGACTGTTGGATATAAAAATTACTGAATATCCAAAATAATATTTTCTGTAAAATAAAATAACTTTGAAGCCAATATTTTTAATTTTTGAAAAGCTATTTGAGTCGAAAGTAAATTTTTACCAACTTTTGTTAATTTTTTTTCGGTTTTTAATTTTTAAAAAAAAAAAACTGTCAATTCTATTTTTTTCAAAATGTTACTGAATGTTGACAACAATATTTTTTATGTATTTCTAATAAGTAAAAAATAGTAAGAAGCTAAAATGTCAATTTTTTGAAAAGATATTTGAGTCGAAAATCAATTTTTACCAACTTTTGTTAATTTTTTTTTCGTTTTTTTAATTTTTTGTAAAAAACTGTCAATTCGATTTTTCTTTACATTTTTTAGAATGTTGAAAACAATATTTCTTATAAGATAAAATAAGTTTAAACCCTTAATTTCGAGTTTTTGAAAAGATATGTAAGTCGATATTCAATTTTTACCAACTTTGAGTAATGTTTTTTTTTAGATTTTAATTTTTTATAATAAAAACTGTCAATTCGATTTTTCTCAAAATTTTATCAGATGTCAAAAACATTATTCTTCGTTGCACAAAATTGTTTTGGAGATGAAATCATATTTTAGTCATAAAACTTTGGAGGTGACAAATTTTTTTTAAATGGATTTTTTCAAAAAATGTACTTCTTTAATATCACTTTACAATATTTTATTTAAAATTCAATTGAAGTCTCTAACGTTTTTGGTAAGATATTTGGGGTTAACCAAAATGTTCACCTTTTTTTTAAACTGCTATGGTAAAAAAAACCACCCACGCAATTTTCTTGAGAGCCCTTTCTGCATCTTATTATCTGTATAACAAAGTTTATTAAAAGTCGATGTCTTTTCCGGTTCTTGAGCTAAAATAACGTCGCGAACGTACGGACGTTCGGACTCATTACAATAACTTCCAATGGGAAGTTAATAAATGTTGTGGAATATGATTTTCTACACAAATAAAAAATCTTAAATCATGTTTAGAGGTTCCTAAATTTGTTTTTTTGTGGTTTTGAAAAATTATTTATGGACCAGAAGTATGAAATATAAGCCAACGATTTTAGTTGATGATAATTTAAGGTCTCTAATATAAATATTTATTACCGGCTCACGGCGTTTTAAGTTTTCTTCAAATTTCTATTGTTTTGCATAACTTTTTAGTATCAGAAAAGTGTCTATGGTCAGAATTAAACGCCCTAAACAAATTTAAGAAAATATCGTGAATTTCAACGAATAATATCGCGACAATGTCAATTTTATAAAACAGTACTTCATAAGGTGGCAATCAAATTATAATTTTTCTGAGTTTTTGATCGCTTCAGATAGAATTCGACTTAAAAATCACTTCAATTTATTACGATTTTCGTTTATATTTCGAAAAAAAACTTATACTCGTAAAAGGCTTTTAAATTCATGAAGTAGTAATCGTGATGATTTTCCAAAACTACATCGCTTTTTTTAACATTCTGTGTACACACTTTCAATATCTTATTTTTTAGAAAATCCTCATTTGTTGTAAATCTGCACCTGCCATACACTAAAGCATTTATTCTAAAACAGTTAGAAACAGAAAAACGCAAAACGGTATAAAAGCAATCTTTGATCTTATTACGATTTCGTAGTCTTAAGGTCATAAGAACAAATTTATGGAATATTTTGAAAAAAAAAAATATGAAAAGAATGTTGAAAACGGGTATTTTTCTGAATTTGAGCACATATTACTTAAATTAACTCAAAAGCGAACTATTCAAAATCATAATGGAATTACGTTCAAGGTTTTTCAACACCTGAAGACCCACAAGTCATCTCATAACTAATGAAATATATTACAATGATTATCAATCTTCACCTAATTTATTGTTAAGATATATGTTAAGTTTTAACTTAGCCTTAAGAACCTCGTTTTTGGTTGTTCTTGGCATTTTTTAAGAGGCATATTTTAAAAACCTGATCTGACAAAAACATTCAAAGGTGAACTTGGAATTCAAGACTCTTAATCCTAAAAAAAAAGTATTGGTTATCTTACAACAGAAATGAAAAATATTTTATCAACCAGTGTTAAAAAAGAAACAGAACTAAACACAACTTTAAAAGTTTCAAAAATCTTTGTCTTCTAGATTCTTTGTCGAAAATGATAGGCACTCAATAATAACTGAAGAAGTCATTTAGCAAAATCCTTTATCATTTTTTCTTTAGAAAAATTTTCATTTCTTCCAAAAAAAAACATCCGCAAATTAAAAATTTTGAACGAATTTTTTTGATATATGATTTTTAGAACACATAAAATGATTATTTGATATTTTCATTCTCGAAAAACTTCATAAATTAATATTTTCCGTAATTTTGTATTATTATCAAAATATCAGATAACTCGGATAAGTGAGAGATTTTCACTGTTCTCTGGCATTGTATAGAAATAAAGCTGTTGTTTTGTGATTTTAATACTTCAGTAAAATGTTAAGAATTTAACCGAGCTAAAGTGATTAAAAATGTGCCATTTTTTAAAAAATATTTTTCATACTTTATTTGTTTTATTCTTGAACTAAACTAAGCTTATTTTATAAGTATTGTGAACGATATAAATATTGTCTAATAAGCACATTTGGTGACTATCAACTGGTAAATAATATTTTTTTTGGAAATTGGATTAGTTTTGATCGTTGATATTGAAAAAAAAGAAGCTTTTAAAGAGCGTGAGGCTTATTATTCGGTCATCACGCTTTCGTTCAATTTTCAAAAGTCCGAATTAAGCTTCCATTTTTATATTTTTGTTTTAGAAATTTAGTTTTTTGGGTAAATTTTTATTTTTGTTAAGTAATTTAAAATTAGAAATCTCATATTTTAATCAAAAATATATTTTTAAATTATTTTTGTTTAAAAACTAATTTTTAAGATTTAACCTGTTTTGAAAACGGGCAAAGATCTATGAAAGCACTTTAACCCTTATTTTCATTCAAATTTTCATATTTATTGATATTATTGTTTATCCAATTCATATTAAAGTTTATCCAAGAATTAACCTTTTATAATACGATGACAAAACTTTTTCCAAAACAACGATATCCTGCAGAAGTATGAGAATTTTCGTTTAAAAACAAAGTTTTTTATCACTTATTATCCATTAGCACTGCGTTAAGTAAAAAGAAAATAATTAAGTTCATAACTCACGCGATACTTTCGTAGGTAAAATATCAATAACTTTCATGGTAACCGTTATTAAACATATAAACGCACTTCTTAGGTTGTTGTCATATGATTGTTTTTTTTTACTGATTTTGTTTTATTAATTGTGATGGTATGTATTTTAACAAAATTACACATATACGTGTTAATTTTTCTTTTATTTATCACTTTTATGCACGAATTTCACGGTAGCAGAAAAAAACGATAGTTTTATTGACGGCGCGCTTTAACGAGCTTGATTATGATTATTATACTCCGTTTAGATCATATATGATATAAGAAACACGAATATGGGGGGCGAAAACGATAGGGCAGCGTTGTAGACGGTAAAGATTCGATTCTATGACGTTGACGGCGGCAACGGCTACGGCAACGGCAACCGTACGCTAGATATTCGTATTTTGAATTGTATCCTGTTCCTGTTTATAACTGCTTAACCCGAAAATCTTCCGACCACCGCCACAGCACACATATTGTGTGTTATAGTTGATGTTGCTGGTGTTGATGTTGCTGCTGCTGCTGGTGCTGGTGCTGCTGCTGAGAAGAGGAAAACCAACAGAAAGTCCTCCACTATACTGAGTCTGTGTGTGTGTGTGTTGCTCTCGTTTATACATTACGATACAAGTCGCACGCATACTCTCTCAAACTCATCTAGCAAAACTCTGGCTATGAAAATATAGTGCAAGTAGGCTGTGAGTGTGTGTGTGTGTATGTTAAGGAAACCTAACGTATGCAGCACACACATACACAAAGCCGAACCCCCTTTTCCGCCCTGTCATCCCGAAAGTTCAACCCTTTCGCTATACCATATGATGGATACCGATTGTTAGTGTATACATGCTCTTTACAATATACTGGTATCTGTGTTGAGTGGGGAGGACCGAAGACTGGGAACGAGAAGACTGTCTCTGGCATTGGCACGGCATGGGCATCAGAATCAGAATCAGAACTAGCTCTAGCTGAACTGTTAGCAGCAGGACTTCTTGCATTATGTGGCATACACTTTTGGGGTAGACCGAAAATTGTTTAAATTATTCCCACCCATACACAACCGCATCGTGTGTGTGCGGAGAGTGTGAAGTGCGTAAATACGCACGCACACGCATCACACGAACAACAACGCACGATCCTGGTAAATTTGTCGCACTTTTTGAGAGTGAAATGAAAATCCTCTATATGTAGCTACGAGTACGTAGGTATAAAGCGAAATGTTTTAAGTAAAATTTTGGATACTCATTCGCATCATGCGATAAACCGATGGCGATGATGGTTGTTAGGTTGCTGCTAAGTAGGCGGGGGAGGTTGTGTGATGGCATAGAGAGATACCTATGCTGCAGCAGCATCAGGAGTGAACGCATATAGATTGGAAGCTCGTCCGTCGGATAATTTCCTCGTAGTTTCTATTTCTACTATATCGACATTAATACAAAATCATATCTTTATACATAACTGTATGTTGCACGTAACCAGCTCAATATGATGTTTGTTTATTTTGAGGGATTTCTTGATTATGCTGTGAAAAATTCTTGGAAAATTTGATCATATCTATGTTCACAAGTCCCTTTATCAACCGCATTTTGAAATTGAGTACAGAGTTTTTTGTTTCGATGGAATTTCTTAAAATTTTAAGCTCGAATTTCACCTAACTTTATCATCAATATCCTTGATATGTAATGAATATATGTATGTATATATAGTACGCACAAATTTGTGTATTATTACTTATATTTTCTTGGTTTTGAAACATATGATCGTACATGTCGTATTTTTGGTTTATTTTAGAAACGAAACTAAATTTCCGTGGCATGATGGTTAGTGCGTTAAACTGTCATGCCAGAGGTCTTGGGTTCGATCCCTTTCCGGGTACTGGAATTGACAAATTCTCCAAGAGTAACTCTTGTCATGAAAAAGTGCTTTCTCAAATTAGCCGTTCGGATTCGGCATATTAACTGTAGGTCCCCTAAATTCCTGACAACATTACATGACAAAAATGCGAAAATGAGTCAATTTGTCTTTGACTTTCATATTTTTCAAAAATATTCAACTCATTTTTTTCGAACATAAAAAGATGATATGAAAGTCTAGTTTTTTCCAAATTTGGTTTGAAATTTAAAAAAAAAATGGAATTTTACTTATAACTCCTGAAATTTTCTTGTCTACTACAAAATTTGATTTGTTGATTGGTGCTTTATTTTAATATTAAAAATGCTTTAAATCAAACAATAAAGAACATTTTAGAAAAATTATTTGGAAACAAATTACGAGGCCTTTAAAATTGTATTGGACCAGTAAAGCAGTATGAAGTTTAGTTTAGTAGATAAGTGATTTTCATCTTTCAATGATAATTTTATGTAACATTTAAAAGAAAACCTGGTGGACTTATATTACTATATTATTTAGAATATTTAAGATCTTCCGATATAAAAAGTTTTCTATAAATTAATAGGACTTCAACCTCTCTGTGAATAAATTTTTCAAAAAGTGACCAAATTTATATGCAATACTATTTATAATACATTTGATCAAAGTATAGTTTTAATAACGGAGAACTTTTAAAATGTGGTTGCAGTTTTCTTACTAAAGAACTATGAAAAGATAAAATGTTAATGGTCCCATATTATTCAAGAAACACCTACCTTACCCATAAAGATTAACTTAAAGAAGCTTATAATTGTTTAATACTTGTCGTAATAACATTCCCCGTCGGAGAAGATTAGAACTAGAAATCGCATAAAACAACTATCATACCCTATTTTGTGAAGCTTAGTTCAAAAGACTATTATGCCAGGGGTCTTGAGTTCAATCCCTGTCTGTGACCCCTATAGTTATTTTAACTGATGAAAAATTTACAAAAGGGCATTCATAACAAGATTAATGTCTTTTGCATTCGGCTTTAAAAGTATAGGTCCCTTTTATCCCTGAAATTATTTGCACGCAAGTCAGGATAGAGCATGGTTCCCTACAAGTTGTTGCGCAACGTAATTTAAATATATTATTTTTAACCGTCATAGCGTCTCAAATTAAATATTGACACTTAATTCGAGACTAGAGAAGCTTTTTCACAAACTGTAGTTTTAGAAATTAAGAACTTTGTACTTCTAGCGGGTCTTTGATAAGGTCAAATCTCTAAAAGTGGGTGTCCATTGGAGAGTATAAGTGCTGCGAGTCGCTCTGAAGCTGCTCTAGAGAGCTATCTCGCAAGTGGGTCTTTGATAAGGTCAAATCTCTAAAAGTTTGTGTCCATTGGAGAGTATAAGTGCTGCGAGTCTCAAGCTGCTCTAGAGAGCTATCTCGCAAGTGGAGTAGCTCGCGGAGAGTTGCCTAATTACTCTCAACAATCGATCATTTTGAAAGTCACTCGCAAGTGGACACATCTGTTAACCACAATCCGAGATAAGCTCGCGGAATACGAGTAGCAACACAGTTCGTATTTTGCGAGTAGCTGTCGAAAGTAAACATGCCAAAGCAGTGGACATTGGAGGAAGCTAATGAACTTATTGAAAAAATGAGTCTGTTGAATTATTGTGTAGAGCTACGGATAAATCATTCCGCTATAGAAATAAAAAGAGCGATTTTGGGAAACAGTTCTCGTGTTCTGAAGACGAAATAAAAAGAAAACTGTTGAAAATTGCTGGACAGACGTCTATCACAATTCTTTATATTTCACATACTAGAATCCAAAAAGTTACTGAAGGCTGCCGTATGAATCACTTGCACAGATCATACAATAACTTTAAGTTTTTCCTTCGAAAATGATTTGCGATTCATATGCTTACCGGATGCTAAAAATTTAAGTGTTACCAGTATACGCTCCCTTATTTGGGTATCTTTTATAAAAATTATAGTTCCAACGTTTTGTATCAAAAATTCAACTTCACTATCTGACAAACGGCACAAATTTCGAAACTGTTGAGGATCCTCAATTTGAAGCTCTCTTGAAAGAGCAGACCCCGCACCGAATTGGTAACGATGATTTACCCACGGTTTGACCCAATTTTTTTTTTCAGTACTTTGTTCTTTTGTTAAGAACTGTGCCGATAATTAAAGCAGTTGCAACCCTTCGCTTGTAAGATTACATGGGCCAACTGATAATATGCTAGCAGAAGAAATCTATCAAGTGGACACGATTATGAGAGTACCCTCAGCAAGAAAACTCTCAATATTCTAACAGGGAGCTCGGGATAGCAAAATTTCTAAAATGGACAGTCTCCCATTCTGACAATTTCTTTCGAGAGTAAACTAGCAGAAGAACTCTCAATTGGAAACGCACCTTAAGCGACACGTTGCACCATTTTATTATTGGGCAATAATAATATTTCAAATCGAGTTATGGAATGTTCTTTATCGAGACAGGGTCTTAGGGATTTGATGACGTTTTGATCAATTTAACACCTTTAGACCCTTTATAAATAACCAACTTTAAATCAACCAGTTTGAATAGTTAAGAATATAATCAGAAAGTTCAAGTCTTAAGGCTTTCGGTTACCACAAAAAGTAAAGCCGGTCGATTACAATCAACGTTGCCTCAATATGATATGGGTTTTTCCCGAAAAATCATGTTCCATCTTTGCCTCGGAAACTACTCGAATAAGCACAATAATTGTAGCACTTCTTAGCTCAGATATCCAATACTAATTGTTGCAATTTTCGAAGCGTGTAACTATTTGTTTTGATTCTCTAGCTGTACTTCCAAAAATAATTGCACCTAAAACTTATTCAAAAAATATTGTTGCACCAACAAACAAAAGGTCCAACCAAGGAAATGAATGCTATGATACCCCAATCTCAAGAAAATGTTCATTTTCCAAAGTTTGTCTATCGACACATCGAATTTGGGCCAATTGTTATTTTTACATACAGAATTTTGTACAAGCTGAATTTTTATATCTTGTATTTTGACATAAAAACCGTGTTTTTACCATACAGAAGTTCGGGTCTATTGACAGTACCCGTGGAATGATGGTTAGTGCGATGGACTGTCATGCGAGAGGTCTTGCTACCTAAAGCTTTTTTCACGAATACTGCCTCATGCGAAGAATTGACAGATTCTCCAAGAGTAATACTTGTCATGAAAAGTTCTTTCTCAAATTTGTCGTTCGAATTTGGTTTAAAACTGTAGGACCTTTCCATCCCTGACAACAGTACTCGCTCACAGCACAGGAATGGTTGAGAATTGTTAGTCACTAGGCTCTAGTTCTCAAACGGACTATTGCGCCAACTATTTTTATTTAGGTCCGGTCTTTTATTATAAGAACTGTACAATACTTCCATTCTAATGTTAATTGATAAGAGTTATGAAGTCTGTTGAATTATGAAGTCTTGACATCAGTATTTTCAACATTGACATCTGGAATGCGATTAAACATTTCTACAGTTGTCCTAAAAGTTCAACATTTTGAATGCGATTAAACATTTCTACAGTTGTCCTAAAAGTTCAACAAAAATGAACATTGAAGTTTAAAGCATCATTTTTCATTTAATGTATTTCAAGCCCTTCAGCCAGTCTGTGAGAGCTTTAAAATTCAAAAGAAAAACCAACCACTGTGTAGGTATTAATATAAAGTCAGTTTATCAGTCAGGAATTTTGTGTTGAACTCGTCTTGTTGAAAAATCTTCATTCTATATTTTTCAACAAAAAAAAAGGGTTTTTAAATGGAAATCATGTTAAAATCATTCTTCTCTGCGCCTTTCTTAAATGATTATTAAATGGATGTTTAAATATTAAATAAACATTAAGTATGTGCATTCCGTTGCAAATATAAAAAACAAAATTCCATAATTCATATTTTTATCATTTGAATCATCTTTCTTTATTATTGGCTTAATATAAACTATATGTGGATAATAATAATTATCATTCGGGTTCCTATGGCGTATACTTACTTTACTTTGTTATTTTTAAAAATGGCGTTTGGCTCGCATATGAAATAAATATTTAATTACAACGCTGTAATTCAAGTGAATATCCCTACCGCACTCCAATCAATCTTTTGATAATTTGTATTATTTTTTTTTATATTATTTTGTGTCAGTTATTTTTTATTTTGTTGGTGGTTCTATATATACCGGCTTTACATAAATATGTTACATAATATGGATATATTGTTGTATTTAAAAAAAAATTGTACTTTAAATTATATTAATCACAAATAACCTCTGAGTACATGCTCATTTAGTATACAGGACTCATTTACCATATCCTCCACATCCCGTCGATTTATGCATACACAAAACTGGTAGTCGGACAATTCCGCAACTGATAATGACTTAATAATTCATTGGCAGGATGTTTTTTCGTTTTTTGTGTGTTGTTGTTTCTTTTATCCCTCGGTGCGTTGTAATTTTTTGTATTTTTTTAATTTTAACTCATTTTTTTGTGTGTTGTTTTTTGTTTTTTGTACGTGTGCTACTTTGCAACATCATATATAACAAGGATGTTGGGACAGTAATTCAATAATAAAATCCACAAATTCCTTTAATCCCCCAATATTCATTATGATAATAAACTCAATGCCGCACTTACACCGTCAATTAAATCCACTTAAACTGTACACTGCTCCAGTTTATTACCTGACCGAGGATGTTGTAGTATACGGCCGAGCGTATGATGGGGGCAAAGGAAAAAATTATGTGTGGATGATGGGTGTCCTTGGCACACACCACTCTGCCACTGCCACTACCACCGCCATCACCATCACCATTACCATCATCATCGGCAAGGGACAACACACAACACAATATATATGATGTGGTTAACATACGAAATTAAAGTGATTCCCCATTAAAAATCATTATTATTGCTCAAAGTGATATTTTCCGAGTCTCCGCCGCCGTCGTCGCCGCGGGGGTGCAAGAGGAGGTGAGTCATCTCCATCTCTCCAGCAAACCAGCGAAGGAGTTGAATATCGTCGCGGTCGAATCATATCTATGTTTGTACAGTACATACAACAGCCCATCTCTCACAGAGGCCAAAGCCAAATAATAACAACCCTTTTCGGTGCAGAGTGCACATATCGTTCGCGGGAAGGTGTGAAAATGTATTGACAAAAGTTTTCGTGTGGAAATCGTAGGTTAAAGCTAACCAAACGATTGCGGAAGGATACAAAACCTCGGGAAAAGTACGATGGAAAAATGAAAATATACAAAAAAATGGAAACAAAATACCAACGACCGACGACGTTTTATATACCGACGGAAAATCGGACAACAAGGAAATTTGTTTGTAGTTATTTTGTAATTTTGTTTTTTGGATTTTTTTTTGTTTCTGTTGTCGAGTGAAAGTTTTCCAAATATATGCACGAAACAATTTTTGTTTGTTTCTCTCTTTGTCGGCCATTCAATTATGTGCAACAATGTGCGAGGAAAATGAGATGAGAGGTTCAGTATTGCCAGTTATGGTGGTTTTTCGTTTATATTTTGTAAATTTTGTATATAATTTTTTAGGTAGAAAAAATTTGAGATACAAAGCATATCACTTGTCATTTTTTAATATGTTTTTAAAGTTAAGGTCCCCAACAAGAAAATGTTCACCAAACTAGCCTCTCAATAAGTCCATTGTTGTGGGTGCTGTGTGGCATGTCTTGTTGAAACCAAGTCGAGCTCATCGAGTTGAAGTCGAGCTCTTGAATTTTGGCCAAAAAAAGTTGAATATCATCTCATTCACTCGCATCATCTTTGAAGAAGTACGGTCCAATGCTGGCACCAGCACATAAACCAAAACAAACTGTGACTTTATCTGGATGCATTGGTAGCTCTTGCAATGCTTCTGGCTGATATTCACCCCAAAATCGGCAATTCTGCTTATTTACGTACCCATTGAGCCGAAAATAAGCTTCTTCGCTGACTAGAATTTTTCGGTAAAAAGTGGATCTTCGGCCAACTTTCCAAGAGCCCATTCACCAAAAATTGTACGTTGCAGTAGGTCGTTCGGCTTGAATTCTTGCACCAGCTGTATTTTGAAAGGCATCACACCTTAATCATTCCGCAAAATTTTCCACGTTTTTGAGTAACAGAGGCCCAATTGCTGCGAACGGTGACGAATCGATAATTGATGGTCATCATTAACACTAGCCGATAAAGCTGCGATATTTTCTTTAGTTTGCCATCAATGTAAGCGTGTTGCTAGTTTAATGTCCAACAACATAAGTTTGGTGCGAAATTTGGTCATAAAAGCCCGAATAGCCGCTTGAGTAAAACTGACCATAAAATGGAAGAAGCTCGCGATAAATTTTCTTAACAGAGCACCCATTTTGATAATAAATTTCAATAATTTGCAAGCGTTAAACTATCGACCGAACTGAAGATGTTTGACAATAAAACAAAACAAGAAACGTGTGTCAGCTGTTTAAATCAGTGTTGCCAAAAAGATAATAGCTATAAATCACACTTAAGAAGATCCCAGAGAATGCATCTTTTTAAATTACTCACTATTCAAATGTGTTTAAATTAGAACTGTTTCACCCCGCATGTCCAGTTTAAGTTCAACAAAAATTTCAGATTCGTCAATTCATACATTTTTCGGTTCCGAAAGTAAAGCCTAATAAAACTTCAACCTGTCAGTAGTAGAGCTTTAATTTTTCCCAATATCAACACTATCATTCAAATTGGAAGATTAGTTTAAGTCGTTTGCCACTTTTTACCAAATTTTGGATAGGGTTAAGAACGTTGTATTTCGAATAAGTCCTCAAAGGCAATCTACGTCGTCAGGTTTTTTAAATATAACCTTTAAAAATTGGAAAATATTAATTATAAAATATACTATTTGATACGATGGAAATCCATAGTCATTTTTGTTTCTTTAAAATTCGTATTTAATCTAAAATCACTGTTTTCTTCTTTACTAGTTTTAAAAAAAATCCTCATTAGTTATTTTGCTTCTTCTCTGTAAATAACCTATGCCTTCGCCAGTTCTTGAATGTAAAGATTCGAAGGGCATTCCTTACAAATATTGATATAAAAACTAAAGACCTTATTTTCTTTGCGAACGCAAAGACTTTATTGTCGTTAATTAAGTCACTATAAAAGTCATAAAATCATTATTTTTAACTTCCCAAAGGAAGTTTTTGTAATGGGTCCGATTTGTCAGATTAAAAATTTTGACATTTCTCGACGTTTCAAGGTCCCTAGAGTCGAAATAAAAGATTTTTAGAAAGATCTCTGTGCGTGTGTGTGTACGTACGTTCGTACGTCCGTACGTTCGCGACATTTTTTCGTCGTCCATAGCTCAAGAACTAGAAGAGATATCGACTTCAAAAAAAATTTGATATACAGATAATAAGGCAGAAAGATGCAGAAAGGGCTCTCAAGAAAACTGCGTGGGTGGTTTTTTTACCATAGCAATTTTTAAAAAATGGTGAAAATTTTGGTTAACCCTAAATATCTTACGAACACTAGAGACCTGAATTAAATGTTTGCAATATATTGTAACGTGATATCAAAGAAATATATTTTTTGAAAATAATCCATTTAACGGTTTTTTTATAAATCAATAAAACTGAAAAAAAAAATTGTCACCTCCAAAATTTTACGACTAAAATATGATTTCATCTCCGAAACAAATTTATGTAATGGAGAACAATGTTTTTGACATCAAATAAAATTTTGAGAAAAATCGAATTGACAGTTTTTTTTTATAAAAAATAAAAACCTAAAAAAAACATTACTCAAAGTTGGTAAAAATTGAATATCGATTCAAATATCTTTTCAAAAACTTGAAATTTAGACTTCAAACTTATTTTATCTTATGAGGAATATTGTTTTCAACATTCAGAAAAATGTTGAGAAAAATCGATACAAATTAACAAAAGTTGGTAAAAAATGATTTTCAAAAATTAGTGATAATAGATTCTAACTAATTTTTACTTATAAGAAATATTGTTTTCAACATCAAGATAAAAATTGATGGTTTTAAATTAAAAACCTTAAAAAAATTTAACAAAAGTTGGTAAAAATTGATTTTCCATTCAAATATCTTTAAAATATTGGCTTCAAACTTATTTTATCTTATAAGAAATATTGTCTTCAACATTCGATAAAATTTTAAAAAAATTCGAATTGACAGTTTTTTTACAAAAAATAAAACTATAAAAAAACAATACTAAAAGTTGGTAAAAAATTACTTTCGACTCAAATAGCTTTTCCAAAATTAAAAATATTGGGTTAAAATTTATTTTATTTCACGTAAAATATTGTTTTCGATATTCAATAATTTTTATATAAAAATCCAGCAGTCCCTTTTTTCATAAAAAATAAAATCTACAAAAAATAGTACGCAAATTTGGTAAAAATTGATACGAGTACATATAGGCAAACTTTTAAGCAAGACAAATCGACAGACGGGATGGGAAGTTATCAGTGTGGGTCGCATCCCATACTCTTTTTTTTTAAATAAAAATGTTTAACAAGTTTATGGTATCAAATCGGTGCTTTCCAGTGCTAATTGAATCATGCAGCAAGGGCTGTGACCAATGACCATCCCTACCTCCTTTTTATGTTTCATGTAAACCTAAAAGAAAAGCTGAAGGATTTGCGCTTGAAATCGTTTTTAACAAAGAAAAAAAAGTAAATTTTTGTTCCTATAAAAATTTGTCGTATAAACAAAAATATCACATTCACAAGTTTTAGAAATAAATAATAAATAAATAATAAATAATATGAATTATATTAATAAATCGAGGTTGAGATTTAAAAATTCATTAAATTATTATTTTCAAAACATGCCCATAGCTTGATGGTTATTGCGTTGCATTTTTATGCTAGAGGTCTTGGGTTCTGTACTGCCTCTTGCCTCTTGACAAGTTCTTCAAGGGTTATTCTTGTCATTGAAAGTGCATTCTCAAATTTGCCTTTCTTGTTCGGCTTAAAACAGTATAGGTCCCTTCCATCACTAACAACATTACTCTCACACAGGAACTGTTGAGAGTTGTTAGTCATTAGGCTATAGTTCTTAACGGACTGTTGTGCAAATTTTTTTTTAAAGGTGCATGTTTCAAAAAACTAACATAGTAGAGAAATCATTAGACTCAGGACACAAAAAATTTGTTCTGGTTTTTGTGGAAGAGAGAAAAACGGTCTTTTGCAGAGCCTCACAGACAGAATTAAACGGTGCCAAATCACATATTTTTGGTGGACGATTTTCGAAATAAAAACTTGAAACAACGCGATCTGAAAGCTTCCCACTCAATAAAGTCATTAATTGGTCATGTTGTGTGGCTTGTTTTCCTGTCTCGTTGGAAACAGGTGTTTTTCAAGCCATATTTTTGAATCCTCACAAAATTAAAAACGTTTCCATTCTTACAAATGTCTTCACAACTTCAAAGATTAACTTTGTAGTTGGTCGTTTAAGATGTTTTATGCGTTTTTCGATACAGTATCCGAATTGCAAACATTTCATTAACATTATTTTACTTTAAATGACAGCTCTGTTTGAAAGTGGGTTGTTCAAGCTTGAAATCACAAAATTAAATACCCTTTATTATTAAGTAAAATTGCCTAATATACCTACTTCAAGTTTTAAGTATATATTGAAATATTAAATATATCAAAGACGAATTTTTAACTTTTTTTTTTAAATATAAGTCTTCTCCTTCCTTTAAAAGAGTGGAATTATTTGAATCAGATCTTGAGATCTTGAAAAAGGTCAAGTCTTATGAACAAAAATTTAAATGCATTAAGTTTTGGTAGACTGTTTATCGAGTTAACTATTTTGACTTGTGACTCACATCATAGGGGTGTTTAAACCTGACTCGGGACCGCATATCTGGTAACTCTATATATACAATTTAAAATACAATGGAACCTGCAAAAATATCCTTACAAATTGCCATATCCGCCGCATTGCAACAGAAAAACGATGTCGGTAAAACAATTGCACGAAGAGCATGAATATTGAAGCAACTTAACTTTATTTGTAGTAGTGGTTAAGCGGTGTGAAAGGTCCTTTTTTATGTATTCTTTTATATTTTATTTTTTTAACTCACATTTACGAGATGACACTGCCAATACCATCAAAATTCACATCCAAATGTATGTACATGTGTATCTGAGTTTATTTCTATGTTATATGTGATGTCTATATATAATGTATAGATATATGTATGTATAAAACAACATGCCATAGTGCATGCTTGTCTTTCCTTTTTATCGGAGTGGTTGACATTCTGATTGTTGTTCCCAAACTGATTTCGCGTTGATATCCTTAACCGATGAACAAAAAAGACACCCGCGAGGATATGGGAGTGTGATTGAATGAATTCAGAACAGAAAAATCGACCAAAAAGGAAGTCATACCACACGTTACCGTCACCCACCGCCGGCCACCGCTGCTGCCGCCATCGCTTAATTCAATCGATAAAACGAGAAAAAAAAATGGATGCAAGTGAACTCAATATATATGACCACATCCTCGCGAGGGACCGTTGATCCTGCGGTAACCCCATTTTTCGTTCCCCGGTTCATATTTGTATACTCCTCCAGAAAACATACCAAAAATTAAAAAGAGAGCACGAAATAACAAAGCAGCAACAACAACAAAAAAAACTAGAAACTGATGATAGCCCTTTCAATTGTCAACGTCGCGTGGTCCTTTGTGAACAAACCTCTGTGATGATGCAACTAGGAGTTGGGTGTGACCTTTTTTGGGTTGATTTTTACGGTTTTCGAGTGTAACCACTACCGCGCCCCTCGTCTGTGTTTTCGCATTCATGAATTGGTGAATGGCGTTTTGGTAGGAGAAAGGGGAAAGGGGGATAGAATATGCATTTTTTGAAGCAACATTTGACCAAAAAATGCAACTGAGCAACAGAGTGTACAGTACAGTGTGTACACTAAAAAAGAGTGTGTACCGTTAAGCAATGATATACCATACCTTCATACGAACATACACGCTGCATGAGAATAAAATAAAAAGAGAGCAAAACGCAAATCTGCCACAATCGAAAGCCACTTTTGTGTGTTTTTGATTCACATCATTTGAGGCCAGAACCGAGGTCTGGGAGTAGACTCAACTACAACATTCACAAATAAACAAAAAAAAAAAGTACAAAAAGGACGAAGCTGTGCACTTTTTTTACACAAAAAAAAGTGCACTGTTGTTTATTTGTTTTGGCCACTTGGGTTCACCACGACTACGATGACATCGGGATGAGATTTTTGGAGAGTCACCTTTTTTGAAATTTTTAAAAACACCACAATTCATTGATCATAAATTGCATATGCATAGCTTCCGTTCATCGCAGTAAGGGATGATACCAGGGGATGAATAAATTTTTTGAAGCTTTCGATTTTATTATTCAAAGGTAGGTGGTGGGTACCCGTTCTGAGGATTGTGTTTTATTTTTTGTACACATTTAAATATTATGTTTTTTTTTGTTTTGTTTATATTTTCAAATGCTTACCACTCACTTATAGAACCACGGCGCGCGGCTGGGCTTAAATGGTTGTGGGCTTGAAAAGTGCATTTTTTCGCAATACTGACACTTTTGTAGTATTTTTATGTTTTTTTGTTTTTTTGGTCAACCAAAATCATCGATTTGTGGTGCGGTGTGGTAGACCAATACGCAGAACTAGTGTCGCTTCATAAGTGGAAGATATAACCAATTGGGTATTATATATTTTTTTATTTTGTTTATTATTACCATTCACTCTTGTCTATGTATGATGATGAGGTTGATTGTAAGGCACCTGACATTTAACATAATATGTGTGGTTAGATTGACTGATATTATTTCCATACCTTTTATTGTTTTGATTCATATGTAAATTAAAAATTTGGGATTTTTGAAAATTTACTCCAAAAAGAAATGTTTGTGCATATTTTAATGAATAATTACAAAAAGTAAACAAAAAATCATTAACGATGGTGTTTTTTTAAACACATTCACTATTTTACATTGATTCCATTTCAGAATTAAGGAAAACTTTCTAAATTAAATTAAATTAAAAAAAGTGCGTATACGCCACGATGTACCAATTCAACATTTGCGGCAGGTTTGATGCACTAAGGAAATAAATGCCGAATATTTCATATATTTCTGTATGCTTTTATTTTGTGAACCTAGGTTAAGAAAAATGTTTCCAAATTTGAACAAAATGTATTTCCCTTTTGTCACATTAATAGAATTATGTGATTAATTCTACAAAAATATTTTCTTTGTAAAACTGTTCTGAATTGGAAGTTAAGCAATAGAATTTTACACCATCCTCAACTTAAAAATCTGTCTATTTGACAGGTGCAAAAACAATTATTCCTAGAGCTTCTTTCAGCTGCATTAAGAGCATGATACTTTAGATATTAGAATAGATTCAGCGAATAGACATCTTGTCTGAAAATTTGTATTAAAAATAAATAAATAATTAAATAAGGTGGCGCAAGAGTCCTTGAAGAACCACGGCCTATTGACTTACAACTCTCAACCATTCCTGTGTGCGAGTAATGTTGTCAGAGATGGAAGGGACCTACGGTTTATATGCTGCATCCGAACCGCTAATTTGAGAAAACACTTTTTCATGACAAGAATGACTCTTGAAGATTTGTCAATTCCTCGCAAGAGGCAGTACCCATGAAAAAATTAAAGTGGCACAGGCAGGGATTGAACCCAAGACCTCTGGCATGAGAGTGCAACGCACTAACCATCACGCTACTGGTACTACTAAAATTTGCATTAAGAAATTTTAAAAAATATAACTAATTAAATGTTTTGTATGTCTTATAAATGTAAATAAAAAGCTGAAAAAATAAAAATGGGTTAATTCACTTTCAAAGGCCAATTTTCAACAAGTACATATATAACGCCTTGTTTCTGAGCTAACCTCGAACCATTTTTACAGTCTGTAAAAATAGCTTTTCTAAATTCTAGAAATCTATTTAATTATTGCATTGTTTTTAGAAAGTTTCAAACAATTCTATTGAAGTATTTTATAATATAAAAGACTGCTCCACGCACATCAATAACCAAGAAATCCCCTTTTGATCCATGAGTACTAATTTAAAAAAAAAAACTGCGGCTTCGTATTCACATAAAAATAAAGCCGTAGCTATTTGGATTCATTCTTTCGACACACCCTATACCTGTATAACACTGTCTTTTTACGAATTAGAACTTTTGAAATTTTAAAAAGTATAAGGATTTAAAATTGGGTAATAACGACGGTAAAGACTATTTTTTAGAGTGCTTATTTCCAATTTAGGAACAACAATTTAGAAAATAGAAATTATACAAAATGGTGAGAAAATTCAAATCCGGAAGTTTTGAATAGTTCACTTTCAAAAATCAAAAATTCACTTTCAAATTAATAAATTCACTAAACACAAATGAAGGAAAAATAGTTTTTTAAAACTAATGCAAAATAAAAATGCGTATACGCCCCAGTAAACTAATAGAAATTTGTAAGTTAACTAAGTTTTTTCGACGGATAAAAACGTAAAGCATTGACTTGATAAAAGTAATAGCGTGTACTTTAATACATAGAAATAATACGGCCCTCATAAAAGTGATAAAAGGCAGGAACTGTACATTTTCAACATGTGGAATAGATTCCGCGATAGATTTTAATATGTTAGAAGCTCAGCTGTAAAAATTCCATTCCTGGTGAGATTTGGGTCGCTTTTGTATATTTTTCTTATGCTATTTGAAAACTGGTATAAATAAGTGTGAATCATTTAAATAACTGTTGTTCAATATGCTGGATTTTCACTGCATCCCCAACACAAGTTGATGAAAAAAATAACAATAATTTGAACATGGGTTTAAATTTACATTCTCAAAATCCACCAAAAGTTTGCTTTTATTCTAATTGCACTACAAATAAAATTTTCATAGTGAGCGTTGAAAAATGTGATCATCTTGTATTTACTATATGCGATGCAGAGCGAGAACTGCTATTTACGATAACCAATTAAAAAAAAATGGTGGCGAAAGAGCCCTTTGAGAACTAGGGCCTAATGACTTACAACTCTCAACCATTCCTGTGTGCGAGTAATATTGCCAGGAATAGAGGGGACCAACAGTTTTAAGCCGAATCCGAATTTGAATAAGCACTTTTCATTTCAAGAATTACTTTTGCAGAATTTGTTAATTTCTCGCAAGAGGTAGTACCCGTGAAAAAATCTTTAGATGCCATAGGTAGGGTTTTAACCCAAGGCCTCTGGCATGACAGTCCAACCCACTAATCATCCCGCTCAGACAAAAAATGTGAAACATTTAATAAACATTTGTTACAAAAATTTTCCGTTTTGAGAGACAGGAAATAAGATTTGATACAAATACAACAAAAAAGACTGGGATGCGACCCACACTGATAACTTCCCATCATGTCTGTCGATTTGTCTTGCTTAAAAGTTTGTCTAAATGTACTCGTATCAATTTTTACCAAATTCGAGTACTATTTTTTGTGATTTTATTTTTTATGAAAAACTGTTGGATTTTTAAATAAAAACAACTGAATATCGAAAACAATATTTTCTGTGAAATAAAATAAGTTTGAAGCCAATATTTTTAATTTTTGAAAAGCTGTTTGAGTCGAAAGTAAATTTTTACCAAGTTTTACACATTTTTTTAGGTATTTTTTGTAAAAAAACTGTCAATTCGATTTTTCTCAAAATTTGTCCTGATGATGGAAACAATATTTCTTATAAGAAAAAAAGTTAGAAGCTATTATGTCAAATTTTTTTGAAAAGATATTTGAGTCGAAAATAATTTTTTACCAACTTTTATATTTTTTTTTTTCGGTTTTAAGTTTTTGTCAATTCGATTTTTTTTTCAAAATTTTATTGAATGTTAACAACAATATTTTTTGAAAGATAAAAGTAGTTAAAAGCCAATATCTACAATTTTTGAAAAGATATTTGAGTCGAAAATCATTTTTTAACAACTTTTGTTAATTTTTTTTCGGTTTTTTTGTAAAAAAAACTGTCAATTTAATTTTGCTTCACATTTTTCAGAATGTTGAAAACAATATTTCTTACAAGATAAAATAAGTTTTAAGCCTAAATTTCAACTTTTTGAAAAGATATTTGAATCGATATTCAATTTTTACCAACTTTGAGTAATGTTTTTTTTAGAATTTTATTTTTTATAAAAAAACTGTCAATTCGATTTTTCTCAAAATTTTATCAGATGTCAAAAGCATCATTCTTCGTTGCACAAAATTGTTTTGGAGATGAAATCATAATTAAGCCGTACATTTTTGGAGGTAATACATTTTTTTGTCAGTTTTTTTGATTTATAAAAAAACCGTCAATTGGACTTTTTTCAAAATATATACTTCTTTGATATCACGTTGCAGTATATTATATAAAATTTAATTCAAGTTTCTGGCGTTTTTGGTTCGTAAGATATTTAGGGTTAACCAATATTTTCACCTATTTTTTAAACTGCTTTTGTTAAAAAAACCACCCTCCCAATTTTCTAAAGAGCCCTTTCTGAATCTTTCTGCCTTATTATCTGTATAACAAAAATCGATATCTCTTCTGGTTCTTGAGCTATTTACGACGAAAAAAACGTCGCGAAATTTTTTATTTCGACTCTATTGATCTTGAAACGTCGAGAAATGTCAAAATTTTCAATTTGACAAATAGGACCCATTACAATAACTTCCTATGGGAAGTTAATAACACAACACTTTTTATGTAACACGTACTGTACATTTTAGAAGAAAGCTTCGAGTATGAAAACCTATTATAAGATTAATTCCGTAAAGAATTTACTGTGCCATAACTTTGTAGTCATATTTTTTCGAAGGCCAAGAATCTTCGGTGCAATATTTTAAAGAATTTAATGAACTGTTAAAGCCTTTCTTTTAAATCTAGATTCTTACAGTAAAAGAAGATTAAGCTAGTTTTAAAGAATTTTAACATCTTTTTATGTCTCAACATATTGATAAAGCTTAAATCACGAAATGGCTATTTTAACTTTTAAGTCTCTTAATTAATCTTACAAGAGCAGTTAAAGGCAAGGTACAGTTGGGAATTAAAATTAATAAGTCCATTTAAGTTTGTTTTCTTTGTTAATTTTCACGAATTGTCACTGTTTGGACATGTTCGGATACTTGAACTTATAAATAGAACTTAGCAATTTACCAGTTAGAAAAACGAAATGAAGCTTGCATCGCTAGTAAATTCATAAATATTTAAGGATTTTTTTTTAACGAAAGGACTAAGGCAGTCATTTATTTTACAATTTAAAAAAATGTTTCCATAATTGATTTTAAGTCGATCACAATAGCAAAGCCTTTCAGAGGCACATTTCATACTGATCTGTGAATCAAGTCTTTTATAGTGAGAATATTCTCAAAATGTTTTTTTTTAATTTCAAATTTAATAGACTTGATGTTTTTCATTTAGAATGCAGCCATTTCAAAGAGACATTTGCATTACATTATTGTTAAAGAAGTTTCAGCTTTGAATAATAAAATATTTTTGAAAATTTATTATGAGGATAACGAATCAAAAGCTCTTCTTTTATTTTTTTTTTGCTCTAGAGAAGCAGAGAAGTCGTTTTCATTAGCAATGTTGTACTTAAACCACAAAATAAACGTTAAATATTTTAAATTGTTGCATCAACAAACTCCAAAAAGAAACTATAATATGTAAAAAATTGTTTTTGAAAGCATTTTAGGAAGGTTTTCTAATCTTTTTGGATACGTGAAGTTTGTATTTGTACGGACTTTTGAAATATTTCGAGCGGAAATCGTGTTTAAGTGCTATTTTCGAAAAACCGTACGCATCCTAACTCCAAGACTGAGATAACTAAAGACATTTATGTGATTTCGCACAAAATTTGTTAACAAGGTTATTGAATAGCACCCTTGAGAAAATAGAAACAATACTATAGTTTTGACATTGGTTTTTGAAGTCGAATCGACCATAATATTTGAGTTGTGAGTCGAAATATTTTCTCGTAACGCATAAAGTTTACATGATGTTAATATAAAATAGCTAAAAAATAGCGATTTTTGAGTTATGACAGTATTCTCAGAAAAACAAGTTTCTTGCAACACGCGGTAGATTAACGCATCATATTTGTTTTCACACAGTTTTAAAAGCAAAATCTCATCAAATACCCTTCTTTACATCTACAATTGATAGCTTTTAAAAACAAAAGACATTTTCAGTTCATTGTTACGATGTATTAAACTACCTTTTCCTAAAAGTAAATCTATCACCAACTATTTGCGTGATGCTATGCCTCTTGATCAAAAGTCCTTCCGCAAATTTAAGCTCGAACAACAAGTCAGACTATGTAGCTCCAATAAATCAATTGCAACTGTTGTTATCAATTTCAATTTTAATATTTAAAATCACTTTAAGGATCACAATATCACACACATACACTTTCCATCGGTTGTATCCGTTGGGGGTAGAATATATAACTTTTTTTTTCTATTCAAATTTACTGTAAAATTTTACATTTATATTGACTTTCAAAAACACGACACTCGCAAACAGTGTTTCGGTTTATTTTTCTTTTATATTTTTGTTGTTGTTATTTTTTTTACCACCGGTTTGTAAAATATAAAATGTTATCCGCCGCCGCTAACCTAAACCGTTTCAAATAACTCGGAACACTCCCGACAAGTAAGTGGTCAAAACTGTGAGTGAATTAAAAAAACGATATAAACTCCGTCTAAACGTGTACGTCCGCTTCGGCCGTTTCAAGAGTGAGTGAAAACCATGTTGTATACGTGATACCGCTAACGAGGGAATATCGAGAAAATATCTTGTGTGTTGCTGTTGTTGGTATTGTTTTGTGCCACATGAGCACGACGACGAACGACGACAACGACAACGACGGCGATGAAGAACACGGTTCTCTAAAAAAGGGGGCTGGAGCTGAAAAGCATCAGTATCATCATCATCATTATCATCAGCAACGTAGATGGTCTTCTTTGGCGTAGGTGATGGAGGCAGGCACACATATCTAGCAGCAGAAGCTACGCGTCATTATGATGAGTTTACTATCTCGGCAATCGGTATCAATGAAAGCATCATCATCGCCAACAGGAGCACTTGTGATGGGAACTAAACAGTGTTGATTAGGAAGATATGGAAGGTGCACTATCTGCACACGGACACGAAGCACGAGTGGAGACTTTATTACCCTCTTTTCTCGGCAGAAAGTCTGTGTTCTATGATTTGGATGTGAGGTTTGTTTGCACTTCCGTGCCGCGCGTTTATGATGATAACGAGAAATAAGACGAGGACGACACGACGGCGACGGCGACGGTGGTGGCAACGAAGGTGATGGTGGTGGTATTATGGTGATGGTCATTGCTATGATGCCACCCTCCTGCCTGGCTGATGATGTGTATGAAGGACCACACATGATGTGAAGAGGGGAACATTTGCATACGCCACACAACGACGACAGAATGAGAGAGAAAATTTATATTTATAAAACCAGTTTCATTACACAATTCCAAACCCATGCCCGCCCTACACACTCTTGCCACTTTGCCCACTTTTAACCCCACACCCCAAGACTCCTTATAAGCACTCATCAGGCGCTCCGCGTATGTGCGGTTGGTATAATTTCATCTATACACCAACTTAGATGAGCTTTTTAGTTGTTGAACTTTTTGTTTGTATTGGGGATCATTAACACACATACCTTCACACATAGTTGAAGCTCAATAACATACATACATATATGAGACTATATCGGCGATGGACGGCCAAACAACAAACCAACCAAAAACCGTTACAAAAAGGGATGCTTCCTCATCTTCCCCCCGCAATAGTATAAAGTTTATTTTTTGCTGACAAAAAACAGGTTTTGAACAAGGATAATGCATTGGAAAAATCGCACACGCACACACCCTCGCATCGCATAGAACAAAACCGGATACACTCCATGTGGGTTATAAATAAATGAAAAGTGGCACAGGAGTTCGGAGGCTTATAGATAGATAGGTATAGGACAGAGACGGGGTTGTCGGGTTGGCACTATAAAGTGGGAGAAATTTACATAATGAAATAGACCTAAAAACTATAACAACACATCTGAGGCGCGATAGTTGGGAAAATGGGTTGAAAAATAGTTATAAAGATAGATGGGTGAATGGGGGTGGGTTAAATGGTACACTCTCTCCGATAATATCTACATACATGAGGTATAATCAGGTTTTTAAGTGTACTCGAGCTTGTGTACCCCTTTTGTTTTGAATTTTAACGAGTTAAGATAACAGGAATTTTTAAGATGATGAAGTTTTGTATGAAGGGTTTTGTTAAAATATAACAGAAGTGCTTTCCTGTTATGGAAATGTTTGTATTCTGCTAACAAAAGTTGGGGTACATGTATTTGTATATGCAAGGGAATTCGATGAGCAACAGATATGTTTTGTAGAGAATTTCAATGAAGTCGTAGTTGGAAAAGCTTTTTGTGAGTCTGCAAAGCCAACACAGGATAATTTTCAATTGGAAAAGGGTTAAAATGAGCTCTTAACATGTAGTTGTAAGGTCTTGGAGTTTAATAGTATTAGAAAAAAAGGGAATGACTAGTTTGTTTACGTTTTACAGAGCACATGGTGGATGGTAAATTCAATGAAAAGGCTATGGTAATAAGCTTTTGTTTAAATATATTGACATGTGCAAGAACTTACCTAATAAAGGTTTTGCCGAGAGAAATTGCTGTTTCGATAGAAGTTTGGTTTTATGATATAAAAATATTATGTTTTGAACACTATATTTTTTTGTAAGGGTGTGAGATCAATCTTTTCAAACTATATTCTAGTACTTGACATATCGCCCAAAAGATGTCATCATATTTTTCATTATTTAGCAATCTGAGAAAATGTTTTTTAGCTTCCCATAGGAAGTTATTGTAATGGGTCCGATTTGTAAAATTGAAAATTTTGACATTTCTCAGATGACTGTGCGTGCGTGTGCACGTACGTTTGCATACAACCGTACGTTCAAATCAAAATAACTGAAAAAAAGTTGTCAGTAGGTTGGAGTGGCTGTCCATATGTCACTGACGCACGTAGACCTCAAGGGTCCATTGTGATACCACTAATGAGGGAGAGAAATGAACTTAAACAAACCATTTCGTACTTTTAATAAAGTAAGAGTTAAAGTAAAGTTTGCAATTTAACGGAATGTCTCTGTGGCACAAATGAGGTGAATGTTAAACTGTTCCGTCATCTCATTCAGAGATGATCGACAATCGTGGACTGTTTGAGAGTTTGTGGAGACAGACGCGAGAGATTTAAGAGCGGCTTGGCTGTCTGAGAAGATTTGTGTATCCTTCCAAAATATAACGTTTTCTTTGAGCCAGGATAGTGCTTCTTTAATCGCCATTACTTCTGCCTGGAATACACTGCATTGATTGGGAAGTCTATAGGATAGACTGAGATTCAGTTGTTCCGAAAAGATACCTTTTCCAACTCTGTAATCGGTCTTTAAACCGTCTGTATAGAAGTGTACCGCATTCTCTTCCAGGGGTCTCTCTTCTTCCCAGGAGGATCTTGAAGGGAAGCTTTTACCGAATACCATTTTTGGGGTGGTATAGACTAAGCGATCTGTATGTCCAGTATTGTTATTGGTCCATTGAGAGGTGGCTCTAAGCCTCACACATGAGTTGGCTGCCACCATTTTGGAGAAGATGTCAAGAGGTGTTAGGTTTACAAGCACTTCCAGTGCTGAGGTTGGTGTTGAGCGAAGGGCACATGTGATGCACTGCACATACCTGCTGACCGCTGAACTTTGATGAGCTTATTTAGATTTACCATCAGAGTATCGGTCTGATTACCGAAGTGTTAAGCCAGTGGGTTATTTTTGGGGAGAAGCTCCATTTTGATCTTTCATCAATATTTGCCTTCAAATTTAGTTTTTTGTCTAAAATGAGGCCTTAATATTTAGCTTGTTCGGAAAAGTTTAATGGTATTCCTCTAATCTTGGGTGGGCTAATCTGAGGAATTTTATATCTTCCCGAAAATAGTATTAATTCTGTTTTATGTGGATTGACATTCAATCCACATTGGTTAGCCCATTTTGTTAGCCTATTTAAGGCATTTTGTAGGAGTTCCGAGAGAAATTGGGGGTGCTTCCCAGATACGAATATCGCAACGTCGTCAGCATAGGCAATCAGCTTTAAAGCCTCTGCTTCCAATGATGTAAGTAGGTCGTTTACTACCATGTTCCATGTTCAAGAGGCGAAAGGACCCCACCTTGGGGAGTGCCTCGATTCACCGATCTGGTGGCAGTAAAACTTCTCATGTTAGAAATTATTGTCCTGCTTTTGAGCATGAGACTTAAAAGATCTATGAGTGCTTTCTCTAATTTCAGCTTATCCATTGCTGTTGTGATCGCCTGGTAACTGACGTTGTTGAAAGCTCCTTCAATATCTAGGAACGCTACTAAGTTATTATCTTTGTATTCGAGGGAATGTTCAATAATACGTACCAGCGAGTTAAGTGCTGATTCTACTGAAGTTCCCTTAGAGTAAGCATGTTGAGCTGTGGAAATGAGACATGGTTTTAAGTTATGTCTGATGTAAATTTCAATCAATCTTTCCAAGGTTTTAAGAAGGAAGGATGATATGCTGATTGGTCGTAGATCTTTAGGGTTAACGTGTGAGGGTTTCCCTGTTTTAGGACTGAAGACTACTTTTGCCATTCTCCAGGCTTTGGGAAACAAAATAATAAATAATTTAAAATTCAGATATTAGCAACATCCTATGCTTGGAAATATCTTTCAAGAATGATGCGAGTGGTTTTCAGTTCGTTTTGATCAAAAGTTTTATTGTTTCTTGCATTGTTAATGTTCTTTGTTCGCAATACGATATCCTTTGAGATGCAAAAATGGGACATATACTGATAAAATGAAAACAGTCTTCTTTGGATTTAAGACTACATAAAGAACAAAATTGGTTGAAACTTCCATTGTAGGATCCTCCGTTAAGTTCTAAGAGTTCGCATCTTGCTCTAAAAATTAAGGAGATTTCGTTGAAGTTCAGTGAGTCTTGGATGTAATTTGCTTGATTTAAGCTCATATTGAGTTGGAAGTACAACACTCTACTGAGGGACTCGCGAGGAGTAGCTTTAAAACCAAGTTTTCGTGTTTTCCAATTATGCGATAGAGCTGCTCCTTCAAATCAACCAAATTTCTTTCTTCCATCAAAACTTCTTAATCAAAACTGATTGCCATATTTTTCCATTTCCTCATCCACCAATCCTCATTCCTTATTTTGTAACGCAGCATTTTCTTGGATAGGCGCTCATCTAGTTGATTAAAAATTTGTACGATATAATCCGCCTGAGTGTTTAATGTACTGGTAAACAGTTAAGGAAGACCTATTTCTATGTATAAAGCATAGCTTGGAGTTTTCAGAGGCAGGTTAAAAAGTTTTTTTTTTAAATTTCGATGGAATTTTTCAATTGCTTCGTATTCTTCCATACCCCATACTTGAGCAGCATAGCAAGGTGTAGTCTTCACAATAGCGTCAAAAATTTTGTATTTCGCAGAGAGTGGGACTCGTTTGTTTGAGAAAACATTTTCCCATGATATATTTACCATACTTTGACAACTATTGGTTCTCTCAATTAAATTTTCGTTAAAGTCCATCTTCGAATTAAGTTTCACTCCTAAGTATCTATATTTGTTAACCACTTCCAGAAGGTTACCATTGAAGTACCAATTATAACGGATCTGACTCCTAGAAGATCTGGACAATACCATGATCTTGAATTTATCAGTGTTTATAAGAAGATCCCATTTGCAGCAATATTCTGATAGACGATTTATCATCAGTTGTAAAACATGGGGTGACTCTGAAAGTAAAACCAAAACCAAATCGTCGGCATACAACAGTACATTTATTGACATCCCAGTTATCCGAATTCCACCAGGAAGGAAATTCACTATATGTCATTGATGAAAAGTTAAAACAAATGGCACTGAGGAGACATCCTTGTTTGACACCATTATCTGTTGGAAACCATTTTGAATAAACTGACCCTTCCCAGATGCTTGAGAATCAAAATACATTTCTTTTATAACATGGATAAATTTAGTTGAAATACCTATTTGCTCAAGCTTATAAAAGAGAGCATTACGATTCACGAAGTCAAAAGCTGATTTAAATTCTACAAAGAATGCGTACACCTTCTTGTTCCTGGCTTGGAAAGCTTTGACAATCGAAGTAATTGAGAAAATGTGGTCGGAAGTTGAATAGTTTTTCCTAAAACCAGCTTGAAATTCGAAAAGAATATTGTTGAAGTCAACCCATGATTCCAATCTGCCTGCAAGAACTCCACAAAATAATTTCGCCAGGACATTCATAAAAGAGATTCCTCGATAATTTTCAACCAGGTACAGGGCTCCTTTTTTGTGAATCAGGAAGATCACTGACTTGACTTGACTTAAATCAACTGGGGATGTCCTCATTTTGAAACGCTTTATTGAAAAGAATCCTCAGTTATTTGATGAAGCTCGGAGAAGCGTTCTTGAAAAATTCGTATGGTATTCCATCTTCGCCCGGGGATTTTCCATTTTTCGCTCTGTGAATAACAGCATATATTTCAGAAGCTGAGATTTCCTTGTCCAAGCAATCGTTAGTTACCAAAGGTTCCGAAAAGTGGTAGTTTAATAATAATTTGCCGTAAAGGGGATTTTTGAAGTACACTGAAAGGTCTTCAGCAGAAAGTCCAATGCCTATTGCAAAGTTGGATTTATCTCTTTTGTAATCTTCCAGAATTCTTTAGAACTTTTACGTTTGACCAAGTTTACATGCTTGATTATTTTCATATTCACTTTTCTTTTTCAAACACATTTCTTTGTACCGTGAGTTTGCTTCAACGTACGATTTTCTTAAAGCTTGGCAGTTGGAGTTCCTGTTCATGCATTCATAGTCAAACCACTTTGAATTTCAAGATTTCATTTGGTGCCATAGATGATACGGAGTTTCTAATGTAACGCACAAGTTGGTTTGATAGTAATTCAGTTGAATCATAGTTAACATCTACCGTTGACACTCGTAGTTGGTGTTCTAAGTTTTGTTTGTATTTTTTCACATCCTCCTGCTTCCATTTCAATCTAGTTATAAGTTTCAGAATTTTTTCTTGATTGAATTAGTGTCCGGTCCAAACGACAGTAATGGGCATGTGGTCAGAAAAGTTTTGGTGATGAACCTCGAATTTTCTTGGTACTAACCTCTTAGTAAGTAATTTTGGAAATGAACCAACCTTCATTACTAAAACTCGACAAGAAATCTAAGACATAACTCTTGTCTTGTCTCTTGTGAATCATATGATCTTGGACTGGAAAGTTTCCAAAGAACACTCGTTCTCTGATCATATATGTATCCAGTTCAATATAAATGTGGAGGATAACCCCAGTCCATTGACTTTTCGAAACTATCGGGAAACTGACTGGGCTTCATACAGGAGCTCGACACAGAGTTTACTAGAACCTGGACTATCTAGTCCTTCCTCTAACGCTAATGAACTTGACAACAAAGTCAATGACCCTAACTCAGCTATAAACAGATCGCTAGAAATTGCTTGTCCACTTATACACATAAGAGGAAAGATGAAACCACAATGATGGGCCTCTGAGCTTCACTCGCTCAGGAAGGAATGCAGGAAACTTTTCAACCGGGCCAAAGCTGCAAGACTAGCCTCTCATTGGGACTCCTACAAAGAAATCCTAAGAATCTACAAGAAGGCACTAAGGAAATCCAAGCGATCTTCTTGGCGATCCTTCTGTGGCACGATAGAAGAAACTTCTGAAGGCTCTAGGTTACAAAAAAATTCTTTCAACTAATCCAGCTATGCCAAGCTGCTTGAAAAATACAGACGGCTCCTGGACAAATTCAAGTAATGAATCGCTGAACTGATTGATATCCATTTAAGGGTACGTATCGATACAAGACTTCTGTCTTCGTCTCAACATTCCTACTGTGAAGGTAAATCGGTGGAAACAGTGTTACACACTTTAGTACGCACCATCGAATATTCCCTCCATCATAAAGAGTTCACTATGGTTGCTTTCCTTGACATCGAAGGTGCCTCTAACATCTGCTATCAGATCTGCACTGACATCTCTAAATGTAGAGAGTTCGCTTCGGGAGTTAATTCATTTAATGCTTACTAGCAGAATAATTAACTCAAAACTGGGCAACTCTTCTAGCAGACAATTCGTTAGTAGAGGGACACCGCAAGGTGGTGTTCTATCCCCTCTCCTCTGGAACCTAGTGGTGAATGAAATCCTAATTAGTCTGGATGCGGAGGGTTTGAGAGTGAGCCTATGCGGACGACGTTGCTATAGCAGTTTCAGGAAAGCATCTTAACATCCTGGAAGATCTCTTACAAAATGCCTTGGACAGACTAATACTATACAATACGTACAGGAAAGAGTCAAAAAAGCTACTGTAGCTCTCTTTTCTTCCAAAAAAGCTATTGGCAATAAATGGGGCTTACAACCCAGAACCACGCATTAGCTGTACACATCAGTAATCAGACCGATTTTAACGTACGGTGTGGCAGTATGGTGGACTGCTTTAGAGAAAGGTATAAACAGGGATAAGTTAAATAAAGTCCAACGTTCAGCCTGCCTATGTATAAGCGGATCGCTTCGCACGACCCCAACTGCGGCACTGGACACCTTGCTCTACCTTACACCTCTTGACATATTTAGTAAACAAATAGCTGCAAGCTCTGCTATTCGCCTCAATGCTTCGTCGCAGTGGACTAACAACAACATTGGCCACTTCGTAATTCTAAGGTACTTAGAATCAATTCCAAAGCACACAGACTACACCATCCCCCAACTACAATTTCACAGAAACTCTCAGACTTCTATACCTACCAGATCTTTTTGGGAGGATAGGACATTTTTGAAGGATGAGTCAATCCATTTTTACACAGATGGGTAAAAAACCAAAGAAGGGGTTGGTGGAGGTGTGTACTCTGAACGACTGAAATTAAGTCTCTCATTCCACCTTCCCAATCATTGTAGCGTGTTCCAGGCGGAACTTTTGGCGATTAAAGAAGTCTTGTCTTGGTTCAAAGAAAACGTGGTATGAACATCTGATATCCGTATTTTCTCTGACAGCCAGGCCGCTATCAAATCTCTGGACTCTGTCTCTACAAACTCTATAACAGTCCATAACTGTCGATCATCTCTAATGGAGATGGCGCAACAGTTCAATATTCACCTTTCCTGGGTGCCGGGCCACAGAGACATTCCAGGTAACTGTAAGGCAGATGAACTCGCCAGGAACGGTACAGTACAGCCCATCCTACCACGTTTGGCAAGTACTAGCATACTAATCGCTACTTGTAAACTGCTGCTAATACAAGATGCTGTGAGGAGGGCAGGCACCAGGTGGAACATCACCACATGTCAAGCCACAAAAAACATCTGGCCAACACTGGATTTAAAACGTCCAAGGTGCTTGCTCTCTCTAAGCAGATTGCATATAGGCTCGATAATGGGTGTCATAACCGGACACTGTCTAATAAGAAAGCACGCCTCGCGATTAGGCGTATTCTCAAATGATTTTTGCAGAAGCTGTATGGACGAGAAAGAGGTGGAAACAGTTCTTCAACTTCTCTGTACATGGCGTGCTCTAGATCAAAAACTCAAGAATTAACTAGGAGAATTCTTCTTTAACGATCCAAATCGTATCGGTACAATCAGCCTCTGACGTTTCGTAAGGGACTCAAATTGGTTCCATTGAGCTTAGGAGGAAGCCTCAAGATTCATGTGGTATCACAATGGGCCATTAAACTGGCCTAAGTGTGTCCGTTTCCATCTTGGACAGCGACTATATTTTGAGAAAAATCGAATTGACAGTTTTTTAACAAAAAATAAATACCTAAACAAAATAATAATAGTTCGTAAAAATTGATTTTCGACTCGGTTTTTAAAAGTGACAAGCTTTTCAAAATGAGTCTTCTCATAAAATAATCCTTATCAATGAGAAGAAAAACTACTTACATATAAAAAAGTTGTTAGTTTTATAAAAATAAAAAATTACTTTTGAAAAAAGTTAAAAACCGTGTTTTGGCAACAATCAAAATGGAAAAATTTGCCAGTCTTTCTTAAAGGAGCTTTTAAAGACTTTGGTTTGCTGTTTATCATTATTAAGAATTCAATAAGAGGCAAAAACTATCTAATAGGACAACCAAGACGAAAAATTAGGTGATTCGCAAAGATCGCAGATTCAAAAGTGATAGCTGTTTAAAAAGCGAGCTATTCTATTAAAAATGTAACCCTTAATTTCAAAACCCTTAAAAAAGTCAATTAACTTCATATTTTAAAAATCTGGTGACGTTGTGGATCTTGAGCCTCAACAGACTGGTGCCATATTAATAAAATATGTCCAAGAAATGAATCACAGCCCTTTGAAATCAAACTCAAGGCACCATTCCTTAGTAACGAAGCATGATCTTATTCCCAAACTAAAACCTATCTATCCCGTGACCTTTTTTTGACCAGTTGTCGAAAAGAAACCTCAAATTTGTGAAGTCGAATTTGATCATTGAAATGTTTGATTTACCTATTAAGGTCTTGAAACAAAAAATTGTTCTACCTTCTTCGCCTCTTCATCAGCTAAAAGCTCTACAGAAAAGCTCAAAATAAATTCCACAATATTATTCTGAGAGATGGAAGGCACAAACCGATTGCCTCTATCCACCTCAACCCCCTTCAACACTCACATTCGAGTATGTTTTGAAATGGACCACACACACAATAATTAAAACAACCAGACCACCCAAAAGTTGAAGCATTTGAACAGCTCCAGCAATCTAAACAGTAGCAAAGCATAACACACCATCAGACGAAATAGCAAAAGTAAATCCGAGAGATGCCATGCCATACCGGCCGTACACATTCAGGGAAGAACGAGCATTGAAACACATATAGGTATAGTAGATGCGCCAGCCGCTGCTGGAGCTATAGCTGGAGCTGGAGCTGAAGCTGGAGGATTGTTATTCTGTTCTGATGGCTGGTTCACCCCGAAATCTCCGCTGCTGCTCTCTACGCTCCGCTCCGCTCTGCTCCGGGGGGAATTTCATTGCGGTTTCTAGTGGGTTGGGTTTAAAATTATTTTGTTGCTACATTGTAAGCAAGAGTTGCGAGGGCGACGACGAAAGCGGGCGGAGCAAAGCAGTGCGATGATTATAATTTGGAAATCGAGAAAAATTGTATTCCTATTTGTATGATGCACACACAGACACTCATCCAAATGGACACGAGCTCGGATCTCCGATGGATGCAGCATTGCAATGGAGTGGCGAGCGCACTATATAGCAAAATCCTTTTCTTTTTGGTTTCCGTGGAAAATGTTAAAATGTTCTCCAAGCTCCAACTACTGTTGGTTGGTACTGATGAGGCTGGCATCATTCATCTGGGACTATACTCCGAACCGGGTGCCATGCCATGCCATCACCATCAAATTATTTATTTGGATGCTTTCGGATACAGAGAGACGTCGTCGTCGCTCGGTGTTCGTTGATGGGAGATTCGAATCACGTGTACGGGCGGAGCTCCCGCTCTGAAATTCTCCTTTTTAAAATGTTTGTTTTTCTGTTTGCTTTTTTGAAAAACAAAGAAAATCGCAAAGCAAATTGTAAACATAACTCTTTTTGGTCTGTCGCTTCTACGAATACATGCGCGGAACTATTTTCGAGTTTTTCTTTTTTAATTTATTTTTTAGTTTGTAGGAAAACTTTCAAAAGAAAAACTAAAAATAGAACGAGTTTTTTTTTTGTTTTTCTTTAAAAAATACATACAAAAAAAAACAAGCGACGTTTTCATTTGCTTGCGCAGCAAGGACTTTTCGAGTAGAAGTGCAATGGCGGCAAGAGAAGCTATCGAAATGGAGTGACATAACAAAATGCAACCGCAAAAAAGCTTAGAAATGTTACATTTAGTGATGAGAATAGAAAGTAGCAATTTTTGTTGTCGTTTTGCAAAATTAATGAAGACCAATGCTTGGGGATGATATTAAATGGGAGGGATTAAAAGGAAGATATTGAATTATATCAGACTTGGTTTTTACACACATACAAACTTATGTATGTCCTCGTAGCTATTAAAGGATTAGATATTATATTGTGTTAAATTGTGGGAGAAAAGTGAAATTGAATTTCTGCAACAGGCTCGCTCGGTATGAGAACAATCGTGTATAATTTTTTGATGTCGTTTTCAAGTGTTTTTTCTTATTCTATTTTAGATTAAATTGAAAAATATGTAAAAAATTTCATATAGGGACATCTTGTAGCCACTGAAGTTCAAACAAGCTAGAAAGACTTGACGGCCACATTCGACGAACCAAAATTTTGCATGACGAGAAATTAAGGCAAAAAATACTGCAATGTCCCAAAGGTAGTAAACATTTCTGGTCATTTGTAAAAAACGTACAAAACACCACGTCATCCTCGGTTCCAACGCTCGATCGATAAAGCCAATTTGCTTGCAGCACACTTTGCTGTAAATTCGACGCTACCAGAGAGTGTGATGAGTCCTCCTGTTCTTGGGAGCGTAAACGATTCAATGGGACGAATCTTCTATCGCACTTGTGCAGTTGCAAGACTACTGAGAGACCTTGACATACACAAATCCGCTGGCCCGGATAGTATTCCCCCTATTGTTCTGAAGAAGTGTTCTTTAACGCTGGCAAAAGCTTTTCCATCTTTCCTACTCTGCAGGTCTCTTTCCGAGCGGATGGAAAACAGCATTTGTACAGCCTGTTCCTAAAAAAGGCGAATCATCCTCCCCCTCTAACTATCGTCCAATAGCACTCACATCCCTTCTTTCCAAGGTCATAGAAACTCTGATTAATTTTCAGCTTAAGAAATATCTTGAAGAACGGAAGCTTCTTAATGACCGGCAGTATGGCTTTCGTAGCAATAGGTTCACTGGTGATCTCATGGTTCATCTCACTGAAAAGTGGAACAAATCTTTACATAGTTTTGGAGAAAGTAAGATTATTGCACTTGATATTTCAAAAGCTTTTGATAGAGTTTGGCACCAAGCTTTTTTATCGAAAATGCGTGCTTTTGGTATAGATGAATGACTTCTTTGTTGGATTAGAAATTAACTTTCGGACCTTCTAATTCAAGTAGTGATGGACGGGTTCAAATCTAATATCCACAATATAAACGCTTGTTTGCCCCAGGGCTCCGTTTTGTCTCCGACGCTCTTCCTTATTTTTATAATTGATCTTTTGTCTGAAACTTCTAACCCAATAAATTGTTTCGCTGATGACAGTACCCTCAGCTTTTCATATTCGTTTTTAGATTCTCATCCTTGTCCTTCGGATGTGGAACTTCAACGGCAGCGTATGATAAGCTCATCAAATTCTGATCCTTTAATCCTTCGAAAACTCAATGCTGTCTCCTGTCGTTAAAGCGTAACCCACCCTCGATGCCACTATCTATGAGCGGCACTATCATTGAGGAAACTAATCAACTTTCAGTACTCGGTATGAATAACACAGATCACCTCCTATGGAATGATCACATATTCGATATTGCAAAAAAAGCTGCCAGGTGCTTGGGATTTCTCAGACGGTGCAAGAAATGTTTCACCTCTTGTGATCCGACTATAATTTATAAAGCCTTCATTCGTCCAAAACTTGAATATAACTCGCATTTTTGGGGAGGTGCCCCTAAAACAAGTTTAAGTATTTTGGACAGGATCCAAAAACGAGGTTTGAAAATGACAGGCGATAGAACTATTACCGAAACAATTACGTCACTTGAACACCGCCGCAATGTTTCATGCCTTTCGTTGTTCTACCGATAATTTTATAAACAGTGTTCTATCGAACTAGCCAGTTGCATTCCACCATTTAAACAATTCAGCCGTAATACTAGTATTTCTAGGAATGCACCTCAGTTTAACCTTGATCTCAATTTCGGACGTGCTGTCAAGTATAGAGATTCTTTCTTAAATCGCACATCGCGAATGTGGAATGCTTTACCTAGCTCTCTTTTTCTCTATCATTTTGATATTTAAAATTTTTTAGACCAAAGTGCATCCTATCTCCTCTTTAACCCTTCCCTATTTTCCCAAAGCTCGCACTGTGTTTAAACTTCAAACATGTTAAGGGTATTAATAACCCCTTATAAAAAAATTTTAAACTAACACCATTTGAGTTTTTACTCATACTTACTTAAAAAATTTCAAAGTATTCCTTGAAGTGTAGTAAGAGGCATGTAAAGTTATAAATACAAATATGGAATATGTAGAATTTCGTTGCAAAAGAATTCTGCTAGAGCAGCGGTTTCCAATCTTTTTAGTCGCGGAGCACTTTTTGCGTGGGAAATTTCACGCAGAGCACTTTGTTGGGCATATGCCATTTCCCTTAAGTGATGCACTCAAATCGTTTATTGCTTTTTAAATATATCTAAAAGATACTCCAATTTCAATAACCAACGCAAAACAAAATTGTCTTAAATGAAGAAGGTTCTAACTTCAGCTCTCATTTCGAAAAGCCGCGTCAATGTTTTTCCGTGAAAAAGCCATCTTACTTCTGCGTGAAGAAGTAAAGACGTATGTAGACTATACCCATGTCATCACACAATCCTTTAAAAAGCCGTGTATTCTTTGGCCTTGATTTAATAAATTTAATTATTTTCACACCTTCGTCCAACACGTCTTTAAGGGAGACCGACATTTTATTCATTGCAAAGGCATGACGGTGTAAAACGCAATGGCTACTGGTGCTTTTATTAACTGTTTGCTTTATTCTTGCGACGGCACCGGACGTTATTCCAGTCTTGCATACGGTGCATTATCACCGTCCTCGTATACATCCACGCAGTTAACAAAGGAACGGTGTCAACAAATTTGTTGGACTTTTAACGCAAGAAAGATTCAACAATGTCTTTAACACTAGCTTTATTAAGTTTTCAGTAATGGTATGGGCTTCACTAGTTTGCGCTATTTTCGTTCACTACTTTTGAGTGATTAGTAATAATGGTTTGAGATTTAGTAAGCTTAGCATACTTTCTTTTGAAGAAATCAGTCAGTTTGCTTTTGCTAGAATTCCTGGATGAATTCCTGCAAAGTGACGTTCGATTTTTGCTGCAAACATTGCACTGCTCGACCACAGTTTGCGGCAAATTACGTATTTAGGTTTCTTGCAACTTGTCTCAGCAAATCCAAAATTCAAATATGATTCGTGGTACATCCTTTCAACTGATCTTTTTTCGGTAGCATCGATCACAATGGCACAAATAGATACTGGACAAACTATCAAACTCAAAACCTTCAGAAATCTCTAACGCCGACGCTGTCTCTATTTTTCTTCTCACTAAAATAAGTAAATGGAAAACCGAAATAGAACAAACAAAATTAAGGACGGAACGAGCAAAATCTCGTTTGCTTCCGCATTTCAGTAGAGAAAATACCTCCAAGATGCTGAAAACTCTCTACTTTTTTTACTAGTTTATCAGAGAGGATGAGTAAGAGGTTTCGAGGCTAAACATCTAGTGTTGATTTAAAGTCTGACGAATTTTTGCTTTTCTCTCCACCTTCACTGCCATTTAATAGAGGTTGATTATTGTATAAGATAGCATATATCGGCTTAATGTTTTAGGTATGTTGTCAGAGTCCATATTTTCCCTCCATTTTCTCTCAAGGCAGCCTGTGGGCATATCCCCGATCCCCAAAAAGAAACAGAATCGGTGACAGTATGCAGCCCTGTTTGCTCAACTTTAAACTATTCTGACGACCTTCGTGCTGTTACATGTGTGTGTAGCCTTTATAATAGAAATAAAAATATCCGCTACTCCCTGCTTGACACTGTCAAAGACTCCTGAAAGCAATGATCAGCAGATAAAATGATGATGGCAAGATATGGATGTGATCAATAAATAAGAATCTAGTGCGGAATACTGCTTGTTCAGCGTCAAATGTTGCTTTGAGGTGTTCCCTTACACGTTCGCTACGTACGGCTTCTATAAGCAGCATTTACAGAGAAATAGCAGGTGTTTTAAATTAAAGCTATTTAAAAATAAAATTAAATCCTTCTTTCAAATATCCAATTTAGTAAATCATATATTTTAATAGAAATAACACAAAAATACTCTTCAAACCCTAACTTCAAATTATCAAAGACCTAGAAAATAAAACCAACAAAGGGTTTGATTTTTTTTACGGAACTCGATATATTTTTCCACAAAACCAATGTTTTGATGTTAATTTTGTTGTTTTAATTGACTTGTAACTGTAATTAACTGGTTACTAAGTAATTCGGAGTTCAGTTTTCAATTCAATCCAATCAATTAATAACAAGATCTTGATATAACTGACTGGGGTTTCACCTCCTGTTCACGGTTGTTTCTGGTAGAATGTGTGTTCGTGAAGAGGAAAATAACGAGCTCAGGAGAACAGAGAATAGGCACCACACACCGAAAGAAACCTTTGTGGAAAAAACTAGATCTGCGAACTCGAAAAAAGCCAAAAGTTAAGTCCGCTCTAGAGGCAGAAGTTCTACAAAATCCTTCCGAAACATGACGCAATCCACACTAAGCCGAGGATAATCTAATCACTGATCCTGCAGGCATACCGGAGCGATGGGAAGCTTACCTCAATAAATTAAACGGTGAGCTCCCTAAAGATGTCAAGGTTCCATCACTTCAAAAAAAAAAATCATATGTTTCAAAACAAAATAAAGCCCTGATATCGGATGGCATATCAGCCGATCTGTTTTATAATACGGAAGAACAGCTTTACATCAAATACCAGAAAAATGGCGAAAGGAAATCTCCTGCTGCCCTATACAGATAAAGGAGATCTTACAACGTGCAGCTACTATAGAGGTATCATACGACGTATAAGATATTTTGCTCCACTGTTTACAGTAACTATTAGACCCATACGCTGAAACTATCATCGGACATGGAATTTGGCTTCATTCCAGACAAATCAACAACTGATTACATTTTTACCCTTTGGCAGGCTATGGCAAAATGTCTAGAATTGTATGCTTAGTATAACTTAATACCTGTTTCAAGACTTTAAGGCGGTCTACGATAGCATAACCAGGGAAGAATTATACAAAATCAGGAGGGTCTTCGGCATCCTAAAAAAGTTTACTCGACTTAGTAGGTTGATCATGACCAATTTAAAAAGCCAAGTTAAAATAGCCGGACTTCTATCTAACATCTACAACGGACTCCGGCAACGGTATTGTTCATGCAATATTTGAAAATCCTTGAGTCAATAGTCAATAGATAATAACATAGAAGAAAAAATACGCAGGTGGTTGCTCAAAGCCAACACAACTTACAATAGTCTTTCAAATGTTTTTAAATCTAGAAACCTTACAATAATTTGTAAGTAGCTGCTGTACGCAACTCCTGGGTACTAAGAAAAAGGCTCTTTAAACTCTCAGACGCGTTCGACACGAAAGTCATTAGTAGAATGATCAGCCTTATATGAGTAAGGACGAATTTGGAGACGCTACAATTATCAACCTTATGCAATCTACCTGGAAGAAGACACTTGCTCACAAGATCGAAGAGGAACCAGCTCAGAAAGCCCTTACGGTAGGTGGAAGACCAAGATGTCCGATGACTTGTGATAAGCAACTGGATGGCATCGGCATTTAATTGAGGTCAGGATTGCATTCCGATAGTTGATAAAATAATTTCAAGGAAATCTTAGGTAAACAATTATGGATCACAAATTTCACATAAATAAATGTTAAAAACAAGAGTATGGAGTATTGTTCTTAAGGAGAAACCTTGAATAAGAGATCGTCGAATTTATTTTCTGTCCTAGACCCTACAGCCCAACCATTAAATCGATTGAAAAACAAGCTTTTCAGCCGATAAGCGTAAGACCTTTTAATACGAAAAATAACAGAAGTCCCATTCAAATGTTTAGTTTAAAAATCGTACATTCGAACTTTTTCAAAAATTAACCGATACATTATTTTAAAACATTATCTTAATTTGTTGTTCTTAATTTGGCTTCTTTTTAAAAGAAAAACGTATTTTTTGAGTGCTCCTTATCCTTATAAAAACTTTATTTTCTTTTTAAGTTTTCTCAGGAATTAATGGACCGATTTCGATTATCTTTCAGTCTTTTTCGAAGAAACTATCAAGTTAATCAAAGAAAAAATCAAATGGCTTTCAAGTTAACTTCACTTACAAGAACCTTTCGTTAGATAAAATTGTTGATGTCTATAACGCTTTCGCAACAAATTAACGAGAGTTGATGAAGTATATTTGCATAATCTTCACTCCTTTTCAAACTAGCTGTAGTCACATACCTGTGCTACAGAGTACGGTACTTGATCTTTTATCCGGGTTGAATGATGACTGCTCAGGCGGTACCGCTGGTATTCCCCCGATATTATTAGAAAAAGTGTAGTAATGCTTTAGTTGAACCCCTTACGTTCTTATTCAAACTTTCTCTAAAAACAGGCAAATTTCCCAGTATATGGAAGAAGTCATTTCTAACACCAATTTTCAAGAAAGGTAACAAGGCGGAAATAACAAACTACAGGCCCATTGCAAAGCTTTCTTGCATTCCTAAATTGTTTGAACAAGTTTTTTGAGAAAGTGTAGCATTTTTAAGTAAAAATCTCATTTGCGAACAGCAACATGGTTTTGTGAAAAAAAAGTCAACCGTAACTAATCTCCTCACATTCTTAAACATATGTTTAAACGCTTTAGAACAAGGTTATGAAGTTGAATGTGTATACACTGACTTTTCTAAAGCGTTTGACCAACTAAGCCACGGAATTATTTTATTTAAACTTAAAGTTCTTGGTTTTCCACCATTTTTCTTAGCTTGGATCAAATCATGCCTTGAAAACAGATCATATGAGGTAAAGTTTAGAAATTGTTATTCTGAACCTTTTGTTGCTCAATCTGGTGTTCCCATCTTGGCCCATTTTTTTATTCATCCTGTCTATTAACCACGTTTCGTCATGTCAACGTTCAAGTGTACTTCTCATTTTTGCTCACGATATGAAGATTTTTAAAATAATAAAGTCCAACCATGATCGTATTCTTTTACAAACCGACATTGATAGTTTCACATTTTGGTGTGAGAAAAATAGCCTTGACCTCAACCCTTTAAAATGCCAGACGATAACTTTTACTAAAAAAAAAAGTCGTTAGTGTATTTGATTACTATATGTCACAGCAAAAACTACTTGTCTCCACATTTAAAGATTAGGCGTTCATTTCTGTTCCAACTTAGAGCTTACACATAACATTAATTTTATTTTCAATAAGGCAAGTTCTATGCTTGGTTTTATAAAACGCTGGGCAAAAGAGTTCAATGATCTCTATGCTACTCTTTTTTTGTACAATTGCCATGTTCGTCCTCATCTTGAATATGCATCGCAAGTTTGGATTCCTTTTAATAACAACTAACACATGCACTTATAATAAGCCTCTGATCGTATATTGACGCTTGCTATAAGCTTACTTTCTGAAAATTCTGAAGTGTAAAAAAAACTTTCTAACGACGCAGTCGTGTATTTCATTTCTTTCAAAATTAATTTTCTGTTGAATGCAAAATTTTTTAAAATCTTAAAAAATTAAATAAATATTCTTTTTTAAAGTGAATTTGCTTTGATGCTCTAAACTAAGATTTAAACAAGGTTTTCAAAAATATATGTACATAAATCTCCCATAGGTTAAGTGTCTGACACCCCCCACCCCACATGGTCTTTAGCGCCATTGTTTACCACAATGTTTTTTGACCGCTACCAACCATGTATCTGCAATAGTGCCTCCAATGTTGTCTTTTAAAAGATCAATTAATAAACTTTGCTGGCTTATAAGCATTGATAACATATTTTACTTACTCTTGAACAATGTTGTTGGCCAATTAAATGGTCTTGAGATAATTATGTAAGTTTGATACACCGAATCTCACGAATAATCTTAGCGTTCAACTTCCCTAACCATTTTATGGCTGATGTCGTCATACAAAATATTTGCTCTTTGGAGGGATGAAATAATATAAATGTCACTCAACGCAACCTCGAAGCAGGGCCACCGGAACGCAGTAGAAGCCGAAGTTAAAGCGTGTTTGTGATTCAGCCATTATTTTTCGAAGAGAACATTATTTGGTGTTGCAACCAAAGTCCTTTGGTAACTATGTATCTCATATCTTTTCCCATTGTAAATTGAACCCAGTTTCTTTTCGACAGTGAAATAAGCATTCACTGATCTAAAAGAAGTCTGTTTCTTAACATCAAAGCGAAGCATCTTATTTAAATATCTGTAAACACCAACATTTTAATTTAAAAATTTAGAAAATCAAACCATTGATTTTTATTTTTTTCCCATTAAATTTTGTTAATATTCGTTGCTTAAGAAAATGCTTACATCGTCTAAAATCGAGAGAAGTCTTGAAGTAAAAGAAATGGTGACAATATACTTTTCGTATGTTAAATCCTTTTCATTAAATTTGTAATAAGTAGGTAGTTAAAATTTTATAATAATGTTAAGCCACACAAAACAAATGGCTTGTAAAAATGTAAGCCTTATCCTTTTCATAAGATGTCCTTAAAGTTAACACCTCATGTTCTTTTTAATCCATTTGTATTATCATTATATGAAAAACATTCTACCCCTCGAGTTCTTAACTCATACATTTAATAACTTTTTTTCCTGAAACTATTTTTGTATAAGCACACAACATATATATATGTATGTATCTTGTATTTCTATACATAAATCTGACTTAATTTCAATTAGTTGAACTATACTGCTACCATTAACACTATACACTCTCTCTCTCTCTCTCTCTATTTATGTGGTGTTGCCCTTTCAAATAAACAAATTGTCCATTCTTTTGATATTCAAAGCTAAATGAAACCCTTTTCAATAAGTACTCGTATATAATATGTATTTTGTATACACAAAATCCAACTTCCGGTTATCCTTTTTCTTAAATTCTCTTCTTTTACAACACTCATTCCATATACCATATCGTCATGGCCATACCCTCATCACTTTAGCTTTTATTATTAAAATATTCATCTCAACCAAACCACTTCGGAAAGGCAATAAATTATATTCTAGTTAAAAAGGATTCATAAATCCTTGAGCAAATGACCAACGAACTAGATCCGCATCCGATGTCCAACACCCATCCCTTCCGGTATAATTTTCAAACCGTCCACTTCGTTATTCTAATAAGAATTTCACAGTAAAAAAGAATTTTCCTATCCCAAATAGACAAAACTGACTTGACTATGATGCCGATGAGTATGGAAATGGAAATGACGATGACGATGACGACGACCAACAACGTTAAAGAAAATATCAGCAACAATAGCAAACGGGGGTGACCTCTGTGTTTCATCGTTTACCATAATGCCCGACTTGTATATTCATTTGAATTCCTTGATCAACCCTTAGGCTTAATCGCATTTGTTTCAGTAGACTTGAAAACAAAAATCATTCAAAAACACCTAAAAGTAGACATCATATAAAAATCATTACTGTAGGTGATTTAAAATAATTTTAGGCGGTTGATCGAATCCAGTGATGTTATAATTTTATTTTTTTTTAGTAGAGATCGAACATTTTGTTTAAAACTGGAAAACAATGTAGATTTTCGGAGATAATTTTAAGATCTAAGGATGTCACAATCTCCATTAAAGAAAACGATAATTTTAAGTCAAAAACGAGGCTGGGATGTGACCCACACTCAAAACTCCCGTCTGTCGATTTGTCTTGCTTAAAAGTTTGTCTACATGTACTCGTATCAATTTTTACCGAATTTGCGTACTATTTTTGTGGATTTTATTTTTTATGAAAAAAACGAACTGTTGGATTTTTTATATAAAAATTACTGAATATTGAAAACAATATTTTCTGCGAAATAAAATAAGTTTGAAGCCAATATTTTTAGTTTTTGGAAAGCTATTTGAGTCGAAAGTAAATTTTTACCAAGTTTCAGTATCGTTTTTTTTTAGAGTTTTATATTTTTGTAAATTTTTTTTTTTAAATTTTATCCAATATTGAAAAAAATATTTTTATAAGATAAAATTAGTTTAAAGCTAATATTTAAAATTTTTGCAAAGATATTTGAGTCGAAAATCAATTTTTACCAATTTTTGTTAAATTTTTTTTTAGGTTTTCAATTTTTTGCACAAAAACTGTCAATTCGATTTATTTCAAAATTTTTTTTAAATTAACAACATTATTTTTCGAAAGAAAAAGGCAGTTTAAAGCCAATATCTACAAGTTTTGAAAAGCTATGTGAGTCGAAAATCAATGTTTACCAACTTTTAAACATATTTTTTAGGTTTTTATTTTTTGTAAAAAAAACTATCAATTAGATTTCTATCAAAATTTGTTTTTATGTTGAAAACAAGATTTCTTGTAAGCAAAAATTAGTTAGAAGCTAGTATCTCAAATTTTGTATAAGATATTTGAGTCGAAAATCAATTTTTACCAACTTCTATTAACTTTTTTAGGTTTTTATTTTTTTGTAAAAAAAAATGTCAATAAGATTTTTCTTAACATTCTTCAGAATGTTGAAAACAATATTTCTTATAAGATAAAATAAGTTTGAAGTCTAAATTTCAAGTTTTTGAAAAGATATTTGAATCGATATTCAATTTTTACCAACTTTGAGTAATGTTTTTTTTCAGATTTTTATTTTTTATAAGAAAAACTGTCAATTCGATTTTGCTCAAAATTTTATCAGATGCCAAAAACATTATTCTTCGTTGCACAAAATTGTTTTGGAGATGAAATCATATTTTAGTCGTAAAATTTTGAAGGTGACAAATTTGTTTTCAGTTTTTTTTGATTTATAATAAAAACCGTGAAATGAATTTTTTCAAAAAATATACTTGTTTGGTATCACGTTACAATATATTATATAACATTTAATTAAAGTCTCTAGCGTCATTGGTTCATGAGAAACAAATTTTTCACCTTTTTTTAAAATTGCTATGGTAAAAAAAACACCCACGCAATTTTCTTGAGAGCCCTTTCTGCATCTTTCTGCCTTATTATCTGTATACAAAATTTATTTGAAATCGATATCTCTTCTGGTTCTTGAGCTATGGACGACGAACAAAACGTACGTACACACGCACACACAGACATCTTTCTAAAACAAATTTATTTCGACTCTAGGGACCTTGAAACGTCGAGAAATGTCAAAACTTTCAATTTGACAAATCGGACCCATTACAATAACTTCCTTTGGGAAGTTAAAAAGTAAAAAGGCAGAGGGGAAATTTACTCCTTATTAAATTATAAATTTATGGTTCAAATATAAAACTGATTAAAAAGCACATAGATAGCGTCATATACCAGCACTACTGACCTTGAATTTCAAGGTCTTGAACCACAACATTAATAGCTTGAAATACTTAATATAAAGACTTTATACTTTCATTTATATATAACATCTCTGTCTACACATATGACTCTCAAATTTTACTAAAAGCTCCTTCAGGTAATCGGTATGGGACAAAAAGACTTAAATAGAATTTTTATAGACGCACGACATGCATGGCTAGTTTCCTTTTGTTTAAACACAAAAGGTGAGAGTATTGTTAAGCCGTCCTATTTGATCTTACTGAGAGAAGCGTTGGACCGGGTAGCAGTAGTCAAATAAGTTTTTTTTTTAAATACATAGATATGCGATAGCTTCTTTTGTTTTGCTTCGTCCTTTGCAATTACTCTATGAAATGACCATAATTAATCCTTCTTTTGGGCATGCAAATTAAGCCAAAGCAATAAGGGTCACATTGGGGACTGCTTTAGCTTTACTATACGTTGCAAAGGTATAGACAGAAAGGAAAACAAAAAGGACACATCCGCTATGGATGTATGAAGGTAACTCCATACACGCACCGAACATATCACATATGTGCGAGATTCATTTAAAAGGAAATTTCTCATTGTTGGACAAAGAAAAGCACTTCTTCCCTTTTTAATAACAAAGTATGTATTTTATGTACATTTTACATACCTTCATAGAACTGTTTAGGGCAACTCGCCCTTTAGAAATTTAGCCAAATGTCTGGACCCCTTTTTTCTCTCGACTCATTGGCATTTTTGAATTCAATGGACTAAAGGTCAATGCTTGAAATTCAGCTGTTTTATAAAATGTCCTTTTTTTAAAACAACCTAAACAAAAAGCTATTTACATACACATATGAGCATATACCAACCTATACCCATCTATATGTATGTATGTTTATCTATCTATTTCTATGGTGTTGTTATCCTTGCATTTAACTTTAAAGAAGAAAGAAAAATTAACTTTGCATCTAATTTCGATTTTGAGCCCGAATAATGTGGTCATTAATTTTCAACCCTTTCATGTTGGTATGCATATACATATATGTACTTATAGTAAGGTATAGAATAAGGAGGCTACCGACACATCCCATATAGACTCTTTGATATGGTGTCTACATGTTTTCAAACTTTCATTCATTATTCATTCATTCATACACATTCATATGTACGCAACACACAGCACACACATTCTGTTGTATGATTTAAAGGATGAAGGAAGCTTCTATCTTAATTCCTAAGTTTTTATACAGAGAACTTTCCATTTAAGAAAAAAAATTCTTTTAAAACAAATTTAAAGTTCGGGTTATTAATTAAAACATATTTTAATTTTTTTCTCTAAGTCCCTAAGGATAACTTTTAAAGCCTTATTACTTTGAAATTGATTTTTTAAATTATATAATCAAAAAATTATAAGAATTAAGGGGAAAACGAAAACTTATGTAGTGACTTGACCAATCAAGCATTTTATGGATTTTTAAGTGTAAGTACCCTTTACAAAAAACTAAAGATCACTTTTTTAAACTCTTCGACAACAATTATCCGAATTTCGAAATACACTTTTGAGTCGATTGCGGTCATTGTTGAATGAACAAAGTATTTTCTATAAAACATTCGAAAATATTTTTGAACATAGAATTGAACATATTTTTTTTGTCAAATTCGATTTTTTTTAAATTAACTTTTTTTCATATTTATTTAAGTGAAAGTTCCAATTTTGCTTAAACCTTTAATTTTATTTACAAAAACTGTTTCAAACAATTGTTTTTATTTTTATGTATGTACAAAAAAATAATATTTCGAATTTTTGAAAAACTTAAACTTTAATTACTACTGAAAAACTGACGCTGCCAAAAAATAATTCTAAAGTACAAGCGATCGTAATTAAAGTTTAAGCTGTAACGTGATAGATTTCTAGAAATCTTAAAATAATGTTTTTATCAAAAATATATAACGCGAGGGAAACACAGAGTTTAGTAAAGCGTTCTACATTCTTGATGTGCGTTCAAAGAAAGAATCTCTTAAAGAATACGTCCGAAATTGAGCTCAAGGGTAAACTGATGAGAATTCCTAAAAATGGAATTATAACGTATAAATTCGTTGGGAAGAAAATGTAACTGGCTACTAAGACAGGACACTGTTTTAAAAATATTGGTAAATCAACGAAATATGAAACATTACGGCGCGCGATGTTCGAATTGGATTACGCTCTAACGACATGAGAAAGCATTATGTTTTTGAAGCATTAAATTAAACACGGTTAATAAATCTGCATTGGAAAATGCAGTCGATAAGTTCCACATTCGAACGACTTAGATGTGAATTTAAAAACAAATATCAAAAGATAAAAGTACCGTCGTTAGCGAAACAGATTATTGGATTAGAAGTGGCAGAAGTTAGTCTGAGAAAAAACAGAGAGATGGGGAAATTAGCATTTATTTTATGAATTTCAATACTAAAATAATCCAACGAAAAAGAGGTTCATCAATACCAAAAGCGTTTTTGATAAGATAACTTGGTACTAAACGCTATTAGTAACTTTCTATAAAACGGTGTAAAGATTTGCTCCACTGTTCGGTGAGATTAACCATGAGATCACCAGTGGACCTATTGCTTCGAAAGCCTTACTGCCGGTCATTAAGAAGCTTTCGATCTTCAAGATATTTCTTGAGCTGATAATTAATCAGCGTTTCCATGACCTTGGAAAGAAGGGACGTAAGTGCATTCAGTCGGTAGTTGGAGGGTGAGGAAGATTCGCCTTTTTTGGGTATGGGCTGGACAAATGCAGTTTTCCATCCGCTCAGAACGAGACCTGAGGAGTAGGACAGATGAAAAACTTACGCGTGGTTTTGCGAGCGTTGGAAAACACCTCTTCAGAACAATAGCGGGGATATCATCCTAACCAGCGGATTTATGTGTGTTTAGATCTCTAAGGACTCTTGTCACAGTACGAATGCGAAAAAAATTGGTCCTATAGAATCACTAACTCGCTCAAGAACAGGCGGAGACATAACACTCACTGGCAGCGTAAAATTGGAGGCGAGCTGCCTAGCAAAGAGATTAGCTTTCTCTCAAAAGGAGTGTCATTGACAACGAGCGTAGGAACCGATGAAGAGGAAGAATTCCTCATGTTTTTTTTTATAATAAACACACACTCTAGGGGATATTACTACCCTTATTATGCAGAGGCACAGGGTCAGACAAGAGACCTTACGACGATGTTCAAGCGAAGTAAATGAATTTATGATGATATTATCATCTATCAAATTAAATGCTCTACGTTCAATACTATCTAAGAGGCAAGTAAGTTGCAGGAGCACCAGCCCAGATATGGGAGTTATACTCCAGCTTTGGACGTGTGTAAGTCTTGTAGATAACAGCCAGATCAGAAGGCGTGAAATATTTCTTGCATCGCCTAAGGAAACCCAAACACCTTGCGGCATTTTTGGCGACATCCTTCCACAAGAGGTGGTTGGTGATACACATACCGAGAATATCGAGGTGTTCAGCCTCATTGATGCAAGTGCCATCCATGGATAATGGCAATGGGGGTATATCTCGCTTTAACGATACAAGACAGCATTGGGTTTTCAAAGCATTAAATTCCACGCGGTTTTTTAATCCCCATTGAACAATGCTATTTAGATCGGAATTTAATGAGCTTATCATATTTTGTCGTTGTGGTGCCACATCCGAAGAAGAGGGATGTGAGTCTGAAAACGAATATGAAAAGCTAAGAGTACTATCGTCGGCGAAACAATGTATTGGATTAGATGTTGCAGACAGAAGATCATTAATACAAATGAGAAAGAGTGTTGGAGATAAAACAGAGCCCTGAAGCACACCAGCATTTATTTTATGGTGTTCAGACTTGAATCCATCCAATACTACTTGTATTGAACGATCCGAACGGTAATTACTAATCCAATGAACCAGGGATTCATGAAAACCGAATGCACGCATTTTCGATACGAGAGCCTGATGCCAAACCCTATCCAATGGTTTTGAAATATCAAGTGCAATAATCTTACTTTCTCTTTCTTACTGTTCTTTACAAATGACTTATAATTTGCACTGCCTTTGGGACATTGCAGTATTTTTTGCGAAACTTTTGGTCATGTAAAAATTTGATCCGTCGAATATGAGCATTGCAGGCCTTCCTGAATTGTTTGAACTTCTTCCGGCTTTCCTCAGTACGGTTGCCTTTATAGCAACGGAAACTTACCTCTTTGACCCTAACAACGTCTTTACAACTCGCATCAAAATATGCGTTTTCCTTGGGTCTGATACTTTTAATCCTGTTCGGTATAAAAGTTCTCATTCCCAGGAGAATTAAACTTGTGATCATATCAGCGCTGGCGTCAACGTCACTATCAAGGAAGCATAGTCCCCAGTAAAAGATCCTGAAGTAATTCTTGAGACCATCCCAGTTGGCTTTAGAACACTAACAGTGTGCTTATCAGGTTCAGAGGTAAGAAACAAGTCAAGAGTGTTTTCTGCTCGACCTTTAACGTCCGATATTCGGGTGGGCTCGTTGACGAGCTGAGTTAAGTGGTTCAACTCAGCGAAGATTTCTGCACACACTCCATCGGGTATTGTCTGGCCTGAATGTTGAAGCCATGAGGAATTGTGTACATTGAAATCTCCAGAAACAATTCTTTCTGCTATGATAAACAAAACCACCCACGAAATTTTGTTAGGAGTCCTTTCTGCATTATTATCTGTATAACAAAATTTATTTGAAGTCAATATCTCTACTTTTTCTTAAGGTTTGGATGACGACAAAAAATTCTCGAACGTACGAACGTGTGATTAGCTTGGATCAATATTTTCCGGCAATTTTGACACACAGTTAATCTAAAACCTTGTACCAAAATTGTTAAAAGATTATTCACAATTATCATTATTTCTTTAAAAGCTGGTTTTCAACACAATAACAGCGCTTTCATGAATTTCAATTCTATTATATTTATGTCCTTCCAATTAGAGATATATTATTTTTAAAGAAGTCATTCGAATAAAAATGTTATATTCTTTCCAAGAAATCGTTTTTCCTCTATATAGCCTCGTGAATTTCATCATTAAAGACTTGGTTCAATCATCTACGAGTATCTCGTGGCTTAAGAATGAAGTGTGAAGTTGTTAAATCACAAGATCCTTATGACCAATTGTAATCACATCTTCAGAAGCTAAGAAAACTTTTTTCGCAAAACTGAGGACTGTAAACTGTGATTTCAAAATGTTAACTCATTTCGTAAGTGGGTTTAAAAACAATTACAATTCATTGTTGAACCATGTAGCGTAGGTCCAAAAGTTACAACGACCAAAATTGCAAGCTGTTCAAAATGAATTTTGTTAATTATGTGTAGAAATACTAAAATTATGTAAATATCGTTAAAACGAAGAAATTAAAAAAGTTTTTTAAATAAGAAACATTGATCCCACTCTTCTCTCAAAATCCTACAGCACGCCACTGATAATAAATTGTTTTCTTGTCGGATGAGCACAGACATATACTCTTACGTATGTTGTTAAGTATGTGGATATTAATCAATCAAGGAAGCACAATCATTATTTATAGTCTTGTGTGACATCAGACCATACAAGCCATCAAAAGGTTGTGCAAAAACAAAACACGAAGAAAAATAAACAAACATTTGTCCCATGAAAACATTGACGGGGCAGTGAAAAGATAAATTATTATAAAGCTACTAATTATTATTATACTCATACATTGGTACCTATTTCAAAATTGAGAAAAAGGACTCTTAACATCTCAAATCTATCGTTTTTGAACTCGGAATAAAAACAACAAGAGTTTTGAAAATCCTTCACTAATTTTTAAGGCAGCTGAGTTGATATTTTTCCTTTGATCCTGAATAATAGAACCTAGAGTACTTGACGTGTCAGTTGAAAACAAAGAAAAACAATAATAGAAACATGACGTAAGAATAAGGATCTATCCTTTTGTTGTCGAGAGATAAATTTATGAGTATGTGGTATTGACATGTGTGTGTTTATTATTTCGGATTTCTGGATGTCTCTGACTTTGGCGTCATACTGTCTGGGATTTTGTTTCCTTTTTTTTCTTCTAGTATTTTGAATCTGTGAAACTATGGACTAAGTCGTCGTGGTTTTGGTGGACCAATAGTCGAACTTGTGTGGTCCACTTGTGATAGTTGTTGGTTTTGGCGGTACGGTTTTGGTCTTTTGTATTTACCTTTGTCATGTTTCAGCCACTTGAAGACGCCAAACTGTCTAGTCAAACACATATCCGACTCCGACCACTTAGGGACTTCCTTACATACATACATTTGAATATGATTCTGATGCGCTGTGGTGGTCCTTTTTTCCGCAGATAGGAAGTTGGTGTTTTATTTCGAGATCTTACTCTCACAAGTTAATGATCAAAGAGATTTTGTCACTTGATCAATCGGAAGTATGGGCCGCTATGTATAATTGTATTCTGTCCAAGATTTCTTTAATACATTTTAACCTAGAATTATTAATATTGAAAAACGCTAGCTAACACACTTTTCATAATTTTTTTAATTAAATTTTTTCAGCAAAAGAAGTTCTCAAAATAAATGTAAGGACGTTAAAAAAGTCGATTACGTATTATAATAAGCCTCTCTCAAAATAAAAACAAATAAATAAGGTGGCGCAACAGTCCGATAGACAACTAGGGCCTAGTGACTTACAACTATCAACTATTCCTGTGTGCAAGTAACTGCAGGGATGGAGGGGACCTACAGTTTATATGCCGCATCCGAACGGCTTATTTGAGAAATTACTTTCTCATGAACAGAATTCCTCTTGGAGAATTTGTCAACCCAAGACCTCTCGCATGACAGTCCAACGCACTCACATCATGCCAGGGGTACTACCTCTCTTAAAACTAACAAGCCTTTAAAGCGGCTCCTTTCTTAAGGACTTAAGTCTGATACAAAATGCATTATCCTTTTTACGTACGTACTAATGTTTTTTCAACTTTACCAACACAAATACATTTTGTTATTCCGTACGTATTGCACGGCATATGTCAGCTCTGGGGCTAATCAGCAATAAAAAGTCGTAACCAAACAAAAACCATCTGACAATTACTATATGAGGCTTTAAAGCAACCTCTTAGAACATCTTCGTTAATTTTATTTTAAGGTTTGCTATTTTTATTATATCTTAATGTTAAAAACAAACACCCGCTTCTGATGAATTGATACAGCTATAAATCAATTTTTATACTCGACTCAAACATCATAGTTCCGGCTCTATAAAGACCCTGGAACTGAGTGCAATGAGCCGAAGGAAATATGAAGTAGTGTAAAATTCATTCAACCACGAAACTCATCCAATGCATCCGTCCATCAAATTGAAAAGGAATATAGCCGTTCAGAGTTCGAGAGTGTTAAGATGTACCTAAACATAACCATCAAGCCAAAGCAGGGACTCTCTCTAGGATGTGTGTTTTCCTTTGCATCTAGACAGATACATTTATTCGACATGTAAAGCAGTTAAATGATTGTTACTTAGGCTCATGCCTGTTGCCGTTATCCATCTGGTACTCTAGCAGAGCCTTTGCCGAAAGTAAGGCAGATCATAATAATCACAAGAAAAGGGATGCACTTTTGGAACGAACAAGCCGCCACACACATCGCTCAAAGAGATATAAGGTTTTTGCAGAAGGATCAGAAGTCATTCAGGGCATATTAGTTGGGTGTTGATTCTAGCTTAGCCTCCGGTAAGAGGGTATAATATTGCTATTGCATCATAAATGCATTGCACTGTGAAATTATTTGCAAATATGAGAGCAGTTGTTAACATTTTGCCTTTTTTGTGGATGATATTTTTTGCAACAAGTCAACAAATGTAAAAATAGATTATCCTTTTCGATTTTCATCTTGAGATACAAATTGTATGATTAATATACCTTACGTTGCTTATGCACCTATGAACATATGGATTTATTATTTTGATATTTTAAACCTAATTGGGTAATGGGTAATTATTTAGTTTGGAGAAAAAACAAACATTCTGTATTAAGAGTGTTACACTCGGATAATGATTTTGAAACAAATTAAGCTTTAAAAAAAGGTAATGCATGCCATTTTCTACCCTGCGCTGCGAATTTAAAAACTAAACCAGAAGCTGAGATGCGACCCACTCTGATAACTTGCTAAACAGTCTGTCGATTTTTCTTGCTTAAAAAATGTTAAAGTTTTCGTGGTTTGTTAAAAAAGGTGTCCATTAAATTATTCTTAAAAACTTTAAAATTACCAACAATATTTTGCATTTGATGGAATAGTTTGATTTCAAAATCTATTTTTTTAAAGAGATTTGCAGTCGAAAACCAATTTTTAACAATTTTTTGTAGGTTATATTTTTTATAAAAATGTATTTTTAAAGACAATTTACTGAATGTCAAGAACAATATTTATCTGTGAGATAATATTATTTTGAAGCCAATATTTTTAAGTTCTTAAAAGATATTTTAGTTAAAAGTAAGTTTTTAAGAAGTTTTAGTATTGTTTTTTTTGGGTTTTTATTTTTTGTAAAAAAAATACTGCCAGTTCGATTTTTCTCAAAATTTTACCGAATATTGACAAACAAATTTATAATTTATAGTTTATGTATTAAGTTTTCATTACAATTTTAAATAATGCATATGCTAGTTTGTGCTTCAGCAGATTATTGAATTAAATTTACTGCTTTACATCACAGGGTTGGATCGGTCTCGTCACTGCTTAGGCATAACACTAGCAGTGAAGGGTATAGACAATTATTCAGTGAATGTTTTTGTAATTATATCTGTTTTGGTTTTCATTTTTTTTATTTTGCAATGACTGGACAATTCAGAGTAGATTATTGTAATATTCGTGGGCTAAGGGCGAATTTTTTGTTGGGATACCACCATACTGTTTCACAGGCCAGGTTTTTTGGCTCTAAGTGAAACCCAAGTAGGTCAGGATTCTGATCCTGCTGATTTTTTATTCATGGGTATAGCTTGGTGCCTTTATTCTTTTCCCACCAAAGTTTCGCCATATACTTTAGGAATGATGTTGCTTATCAGCTCTTACCACAATATGGTATTTGCACCAATTCCTTTTTTAATTATATGTGGTTTAAATTCTCCGTAAATAAGCAAATCATTCACTACTGCTTCCATTATCGAAGCCTAAATTTAGACAGAGTATCAACTTCTCGTGAATTTGATGCTTTGTCTGATTCCATCAAAAGAATTGTTTAGTTCCATCCTCGCACTGAAATCGTTGTTACGGGCGACATCAATGTACACAATTCTTCATGGCTTTAACATTCAGGCCAGACAACACCCGATGGAGTGTGTCCAGAAATCTTCACTGAAATGAACCACCTAACTCAGCTGGTCAACGAGCCCAACCGAATATCGGACGTTGAAGGTCGAGCAGAAAACACTCTTGAGTTGTTTCTCACCTCTGACCCTGTTAGTGTTCCATCTCCTCTAGGCACATTTGATCATTGTGTTATATCAGCAAATTTCTCGTGTGAAAATTGTTCAGTTAAAGAAAAAGCTCCTAAGAGAACCATTTGGGAATACGAGAAAGCCAACTGGGACGGTCTAAATAATTACTTCAGGATCTTTAACTGGTCACTATGCTTCCTCGATGGTGAATTTGACGCCAGGGCTGATATGATAACAAGTTTAATTCTCCTGGGAATGAGGACTTTTATCCCGAATATGGTTAAAAGCATCAGACCTAAGGAAAACGCATGTTTCGATGCGAGCTGTAAAGAGGTTATAAGTGTCATGAAGGTAAGTTTCGGTTGTTTTAGAGCCAATCCAACTGAGGAAAACCGGAATAAGTTCAATCAAGCCAGGAAAGCCTGCAACGCCCGTATTCGACGGACAAAAAATACTGCAATGTCCCAAAGGCAGTACAAATTGTTGGTCATTTATAAAAAACATATAGAATTTTTCCTCTTCATCGGTTCCTACGCTCGTTGTCAAGGACACTCCTTTTGTTAGCTCTTTAGAGAAAGCTAATCTCTTTGTTAGGCAGTTCGCCGCCAATTCTACCCTGCCAGTGAGTGTTATGGCTCTGCCTGTACTTGAGCGAGTTAGTGATTCTATGGGACCAATCTTTTTTTGCACTCGTACTGTGGCAAGAGTCATAAGAGATCTAAACACAAATAAATCCGCTGGTCAGGATGGTATCCCCGCTGTTCTGAAGAGGTGTTCTTCAACGCTGGCTAAACCACTGCGTAAGCTTTTTCATCTGTCCTACTCCTCTCTCGTTCCGAGCGGATATAAAACTGCATTTGTCCAGCCTATTCCCAAAAATCCGAATCTTCCTCACCCTCTAACTACCAAGCGATTGCACTTACGTCCCTTATTTCCAAGGTCATGGAAACGGTGATTAATTATCAGCTCAAGAAATATCTTGAAGATCGAAAGCTTCTTAATGACCGGTAGTACGGCTTTCGAAGCAATAGGTCCACTGGTGATCACATGGTTCATCTCACCGCACAGTGGACAAATTTTTTACATCGCTTTGGAGAAAGTAAGATTGTTGCACTTGATATTTCAAAAGCATTTGATAGGGTTTGATAGGTTTTTTTTATCGAAAATGCGTGCTTTCGGTTTGTATGAATCCCTGCTTGGATTAGTAATCCACTTTCGGATCGTTCAATAGAAGTAGTATTGGATGGATTAAAGTCTGAAAACAATAAAATAAATGCTGGTGTGCCCCAGGGCTCTGTTCTATCTCCAACACTCTTTCTCATTTTTAATAATGATCTCCTGTCAACAATTTCTAATCCATTACATTGTTTCGCTGGCGATTATTCTTAGCTTTTCATGTTCGTTTTCAGAATCACATCGCTCACCTTCGAATGTGGAACTGCAACGACAAAATATGATAAGCTCATTAAATTTCGACCTAAACAGCATTGTACAATGGGGAATAAAAAACCACGTGGAATTTAATGCTTTGAAAAGCCAATACTGTCTTGTATCGTTAAAGCGAGATATATCCCCCTTGCCATTATCCCTGGATGGCACTTGCAACAAGGAGACTGAACATCTCGATTTTATCGGTATGCGTGTCACCAACCACCTCTTGTGGAATGATCACATACGCGATGTCGCCAAAAATGCAGCAAGGTGTTTGGGTTTCCTTAGGCGATGCAAGAAATATTTCACCCCTTCTGATCTGGCCGTTATCTACAAGACTAACATACGTCTAAAGCTTGAGTATAACTCCCATCTCTGGGCTGGTGCTCCTGCAACTTACTTAAGCCTCTTGGATAGTATTGAACGTAGAGCATTTAATTTGATAGATGATAATATCATCATAAGTTCATTTACTTCGCTTGAACATCGTCGTAAGGTCTCTTGTCTGACCCTTTTTTACCGTTATTTTAACGGCTTATGCTCTAATGAAATAGCCACTTGCATTCCTTCGCTTAAACAGTTCAACCGTAATACTCGCGCTTCTAGGAATGCTCATCAGTACACCCTCGAGCCGAACTTCGGTCGTACCGTCAAATACAGAGAATCGTTCTTTATCCGCACTACGCGAATGTGGAATTCCTTACCATACTCTGTCTTTCCGAGCCATTGCAGTATTAAAGAATTCAAAACCAATGTGCACCGACACCTCCTTGCAACACTTCTCTCCCTTTCCTTGTACTCACACTGTGTCTTTACACAACAAGGATACAAATATCCCCTTAAGCGTGCGCTTATCAAAAAAAAAAAAGAATTATGAAATCAATGCAAAGCGTATTTTTTGTATTAAACTTTCATTTATTTTTTTGAATGCGAAACTTCTTTTGTTTCCCTCAACAATTTTTAATTTAAAAAAATACATACATGTTTTACTCTAAACAAAAATACAATTGCCAACTTTAAAAACTTTTGGCATTCTTAAATTAAATATTGCATAATTTTTTAATAATTGTAAGTACACAATCGGCAAACGTCTATGCAATTCATGAAGAAAAATCACGTTTTACTAATATAATAGGACCCACAGAAGTTTAAACTTTCAATTACATAGAAATTTTATTTCTATCACGTTAAAAACGCTACTTCTATCTTTAACTGATACTTTGTTCCTAATTTTCTATGTTTGAAATAAATAGTTCAATAGGAAGATATATTTTTTACCAGTATTAGAAACACCAAACCATCAGCCACTTACCTCACCTACTCATCATCCATTGAGCATCAAATATGAAATGACTTAAACCATAACCAATCTCAAGCTACATATTATTTTAGTTTCGACGACGAGGACGACAACTTTCATCCCCACAAAAGAGAATTCAAAATAAAATTCTCGTCATCATCTCTTCGGAAAAACTTTTTCCTCTCTCACTCAACTCAAAAAGTAACATAGCCAATGCCCAGGTAGGAAGCTATACATATAACTATCATATCGTAGATACATTTTTAGTAAAGTTTCCCACCCAAAATAAGAGATGTCGCCTCCGAACACAAATATTATATATTTAAATTCACCCCGTCCAACCAGCCCAAGCACACCAAGCACCATCGACAAAAACTGAAACTGGAAAAAAGCTAACAGCCAGAACACAGCGCTAATACCAACGCTTTTTCAAAGATGGAGCCAAAATCGCTTTCGTGTCGTTTTTATAAAAATAAAACACAAGAAACATTCCTCCAACACAACTCGTTCTTTGGTTTTGTCTTTTTTACCATCAACAACTCTTTGTAAAAAGTCATAAAAAAAGGGCTCTTTTTCCTGTACAAGTACATCTCTATGTACATACATACACATGAGAACGCCATGCCACCCTGAGTTTGTTGCTGTTCATACTCAACTCACCCCCACACACACAAGAGAACAAAGGCAAAGAGCAGCAAAAACGCTCTGCTTCCACTGTGTAACATACACGCCAACTCCAACAACTACTCGGCAACGACAAAATGGAAAATCTCGAAAACAAATCCGCAATTAAAGCATACACACTCTCACATTACAATTGCAGCAATTTTGTGCCACCCCCACCCACAATACTATAACACCCCTAAACGCCAACCCAACAATGAGGGTGATAGTTAGTGGAGTTTGAGGGTAGTATTTTTTTAAGTACATACTTTTATGCCTGAGCCTGAGGGTTGGGACTTGGGAGTTGATGCGATAGGTTCACAAATTGTGGGTCTGTTCAGTGAGTTGGTACCTACAATGGAACTATATGATATACTGATGATGGGATTGGGGTTTTGTTGGGAGGTGGGAGCTTTTCGCAGGTACTTCATGCACTTGTGTATTTCTTTTGTCGGATGGACCTGGACCATGATAGTTGTTGTTAACACTGCCATTCACATGTGGAATTTCGAAATCAATTAAGCAAAATTATTTGTTGCCGATGTAATTAGCATAACCATGTGCGCGCGGTGCAATGTGGTGTGTGCGGTGTGCAAGTATTTGTGTGCACAATATAACTGAACATATACGTATGTGAATGATTCTCTGCAGAATGGTGTTTTTTTTTATTTTTCCATATTTTCTAGACTAAGGTGTTTACGCTTTGTTCGTTGGGCTATTTAAAGGCAATCAAATATTTAAAAAAAAATGTTGATTAGCTTCACAACCTATACCTGTTTAATCCACATGAGGTTTGATGTATGATACATGATATATTGTAGAAGGTAATTTGTTAATGCTTTAGAACGGAAGGAAGGAAATAAAGGTGGCAAAGTTAACTTTTCAATTATTCGATTATTTAGAAAACGTTTCATTTTCCATGGAAATTTGAAAACGCTAAAAATGATTCCATAGCAGGTATTCATAAAGCCTCTGGTGAGACTTCTACAGTAAAGCCAGAGAGTAATATTATCATTTTAGGTTGTTTTTTATTCTACAGTTCTTCAGAAGTTTCTAGGAGTACTAAATAAATATTTGCCTTATCACTCTTATTGCTAACTTTCCGAAAACAATATGGTTAGGTTCTGTAAACTTTTCTTTTTGAAAAAAATATATCTAAAATTAATGCTTTCAGTTTTTGTAAAGCTTGTCCTTCCAATAAAAGCAATTCCACGATTGGTCGTTGATACCAGTTTATACAGGATACCGAATTTGTAGAATTATAGAACTTTAAAGTGGAATAAAACAGAGATGATTTTTTAAATTGATATGAAATTTACACAAAAATAATTTAAATGTGATTTCTGGCATATGACCGTAACGGATAACTCGGGCGTTGTAAAATCTAAAACTTCAATGTTTGATAACTTCCTACAATTGTGGCGTATGTCTAGAAAAGCGTTGCAAATGTTCCAAATGACTTTTCCACAGAAAAAAGTTGCGGCGTTAAATCGCACTATCTTCAAAGCCAATTTACGGGTCCGTAATGTGAAACTACGCTGTTTCCAAATGTTTCCTTTAATAAATCAATAGTGGGACGCGCTGTGTGACATGTTGCACCTTAACGTCATATCGAAAATTCAGCTTTTGCACATTAAGGTTGTTCAAATATTTAACTAAAAAGAGGTTTGGATCCATCCCAAACTGATAACTTTCAACCCTGAACGCTGATTTGTGTTGCTCAAACGATTCTAAGTTTTCGGGATTTGTTAAAAAAGGTGTCAGTTAAATTATTAAAAAAAGAGGCTGGAATGCGACCCACACTGATAACTTCCCATCTCGTCAGTGGATTTGTCTTGCTTAAAAGTTTGTCTAAAAATTTGCGTACTATTTTTTGTAAGTTTGAAGTCAATATTTTTAATTTTTGAAAAGATATTTGAGTCGAAAGTAAATTTTTACCAAGATTTAGTATTGATTTTTTAGAGCTTTATTTTTTGTAAAAAAAACTGTCAATTCGATTTTTTTCAACATTTTATTGAATTTCAATGAATGTTAACAACAATGTTTTTTGAAAGATAAAAGTACTTTAAGGCCAATATCCACAATGAGATATTTGAGTCGAAAATCAACTTTTACCAACTTCAAGTAATGTTTTTTCAGATTTTTTTTTTTAATAGAAAAATGTTCGTCTCGAATTTTATCAAAATTTTTCGAGATGTTAAAAACGTTATTCTTCTTTTCACAAAATGAGCTTGTAGATAAAATCTTTTTTTTTCGGTAAAATATTCGAAGCAACAATTATTTTTTTTCAGTATTTATTTATAAAAAACCGTTAATTGGTTTTTGTTCCAAAAATTTATTTTTTAATTATCACGTTTTACATAATTTCAAATTTAATTCAAATCCTAGCTTTACTGGTTCGTGAGATATTTAGGGTAAACCAAAACTGTCACCTTTTTTTCAAAGTGCTATGGTAAAAAAACCACCCACTTAATTTTCTTGAGAGACCTTTCTGCAGCTTTCTGCATTATTATCTGTATAACACAATTTATTTGAAGTCGATATCTCTACTCGTTCTTGAGCTATGGACGACGAAAAAAACTTCAGACTCAATCGTCAAGAAATGTCAACATTTTCAATTCGACAAATCGGACCGATTCAACAACTTCTTATGGAAAGATAAAAAGTCACTAATGAAGAATGAAGAACTGACGAATTATTCCACCAACCCATGATGGATGTAAGGTTGGCTCAATATACACTTGAGACCTTCAGACGTCTGAGAGGAAGACTAATTTCAATTTAGAGATGAAGACGAAGACTAAGAAATCTTGCTTTTAAGGCGAAAGCTAAGGTGATTCACGAGTTCTAGGCGAAAACTAACGTTTTTTTTTGCATAGGTTAGGTTAGGTTAAAGTGGCTGTTGGTTGGGAAGTCCAACACACTTAGACCAAAGTATGGTCCGTTGTGATACCACATGGATCAATTGATCAGCTTATCTCGTAGGAGACAAATAATGTCTGAATTTTTTAGATCGCTGGTATCGTTGAAGTAGTAGTCTCCAAGGTGAATTTACGTCTTTGTGATAAACAGGGCATGTGCACAGAAGATGAGAGATTGTCTCAATCATTTGCAAGGGCTCCAAGTCGAATAGCATGCCTTCATATTAAGCAGTACCCAGTCAGGACACCTATAACTCAGCTAATGTGCAATCTACTCAGAGAGATTATTTGTTTTGAGCGCGTGGTGCTAAGATTAGGCCAAATTAGTTTAGTCGCTAAACAGGTGGTGGTGTTATTCCACCTAAAGTTTGTTTTCTCTATGGTATCTTGCTTTAGCATGAGTTTACATGTAGCTAAGGGGATAACTATGCTAGCATTGTAGCATTAGCAGAGGTAAAGTTGTTCCGCTTTTTGCAAACTCGTCAGCTTTGCAATTTCCTGGAATGTCTCTATGGCCCGGCACCCAGTAAAGATGAATGTTGAACTGTGTAGCCATCTCCGTTAGCGATGATCGACAATTAAGAGTTGTTAGTGAGTTAGTTGACACAGAGTCTAAGGACTTTAACGCAGCTTGGCTATCCGAGAAGAAGCGTATATCATGAGATAGTATAACGTTTTCTTTAAGCCATGATAGGATTTCTTTTAAAGCCAGGATTTCAGCTTGGAACACTCTTCAATGATCGGGTAGACGAAAGAAGAGACTTTAGTTTAGTCTATCTGAGTATATGCCTCCACCAACCCCATCCTCCGTTTTTGATCCGTCTGTATAAAAGTTTATAGGATCATCGTTGAAAAATGATGTTTTCTCCCAAGAAGACCTGGGAGGTATAGTGACTTTGAAGCTATAGTTATTAAACTGAGGATAAGGTACTCGTATGGTGTAGTCTATATTACTGTTTAGAGTTCTGAACGAGTTCAAAATAGTGGTGTGGCCAATTCCATTATTGATCCACAGAGAGGAGGCTTGAAGCCGTATGGCTGTATTAGCAGCCGTTTGCTTGCTGAAAATGTCCAGCGGTATTAGATGGAACAGAACATCAAGTGAGGCGGAGGGTGCTCCTTCCATACACAGGCAGGCTGTTCGTTGGACTTTGCTGAGTTTATCGCGATTTGTCGCTATATTTAGCGCCGTCCACCATACCGCTACTCCATAAGTAAGGATCGGCCTTATGACCGAGATATGTAGGCTCCATTTATTACCAATAGCCTTTCTACAGGAGATCAGGGCTACTGTGGCCTTGTTTATTCTCTCTTGAATATTAAGTTTCCAACTTAATTTCTTATCCAAAGTGAGACCCAAGTATTTTGCTTGTTCAGAGAATTTAAGTGGTATACCGTTTATGAGGAGAGGGTCAATGAGTGGGACTTTGTATTTCCTTCTGAATAGGACAAGGTCGGTTTTTTGTATGTTAACGCCTAGTCCACACCGATTTGCCCATCTGATGAGCTTATTTAAACCGTTTTGTAAGAGTTCTTTTAGTATATTGGGATGTTTACCCGTTACTGCAAAAGCAACATCGCCCGCAGTAACGGGCTGTCTGTATCTGTATCCCTCTCTTTCTAGAGTAATTAGTAATTAATTTATTACTAAGTTCCAAAGGAGAGGGGATAGGACACCACCTTGTGGCATACCTTTGCTGACACCCCTTTGTGCAGTAAAATCGCCCAGTTATGAATTGATAATCCTGCTTATCAGCATCTGATTAATCAATTCGCTGATCGACTTATCTACCTTCAGAGATGTCAATACACGTGCAATTGAAGATGTGTCGACATTGTTAAATTCACCTTCTATATCTAAGAAGGCAACTAAGATGTACTCATTATGATGGAGCGAATATTCGATTGTACGTACTATACTGTGTAGAGCCGTTTCAACTGATTTCCTCGTGTTGAGTCTTTGAAAGGAGGGACAAAATTTTAATTTACTTTAAAAAATGCGGTTAATTTATCATTTCGAAATCTAAGTTTGTTAGTTTTCGCCTAGAAATTCAAAATATCTTAGTTTTTATCCTAGCACTCTGAATCGTATTAGTCTTCATCTAAAACTATGAAAAGTGTAAGTCTTGATCTCAGCCATCGATATCATTTCTCCAAAGAATTTGCACAATTTGAAATACTTGTTCAGTCGGTAGTCTATTCATGTTGAAATGCAAAAGCAAACTTAAAATACTATAACTGGTAATAAAATAGCCTCCAGCTAAAATTGAGTTGCCAACTCAGGGTTATATGCCCTCATAGAAAGCACCCACTATGTAATTACCTCTGCTATGTTATAGTATCGGTTACCATAACCTTTTTGGCGCACCACTTTTTTGAACATACCCGTGTTTTTTTTTTTCGTCAACAGTGTTCTGAAACTCAAAATTTGGCTTATAAGTGATCAATTTGCTGTTAGTCCAGGGAACACCACCCAAAAAAGTCAAAAACCGTAAAATCACACAATCGAGTTCTTCACTTCTCAGATCCATTTGTGCGATTAGTATTTGGTTGCCAATATAAAAATTAATAATAATTTTCCGGTAACGTTCAAGAATAATGATTTTCATAAAAAAGTCACTATAGATAAAAACTGATACCAAAAACATTAACTTTAGTTATAACGTGTTTCCAAAAAAAGTCTTAAGGACAGGATTTCACTCGCCAATGGTGATCCTCTCTTCGAAAACTAACAGGATCAGGAAACTTTTCTTGAAAACTATGATTGTTTCGTTGCTTGTGTCGCATTTAATTTGAATGAAATGTTTAAGCGTGATACACACTTTAACTGTTTCTGATAATTTGTTTGTTTTTGTCTTGTCAAATGTCGAATTATGAAAGTTTAGAAAGTGACCACTGTCGAAATACCGGCCTATTAACAATAAAACCTCTTATTGGAAAACTCTCTATTTCAGCCCATAATGTATGAATAATACTAAAATCCAAACAAAAATGTAACAAACTATTTTGGTGTCAATTTATTCTGTCGCTATCGTGAAGATCAAAGGTGCCACTTTATAATGTGTATTAAATATAAGTGTTGTTTACACTCTTAAGCTATATGTATGTATATAGTACAAATACCAAAGGAAACTAAAACCCTTTGACGAATCACACCTCAAACGGTGGTGGTAGTGTTAGTAGCGGCGACGACGATGACGACGACAACGGCGATGGCAGTGGCAAAAGCGTCAATCGCAGAAAGTGGAATGCCCTTCTAGGTGTCAGTGAATTTGCAATTTGCGCCCATTAAATTGTGGCAGGCACCCTTAAGTGTTTTGGTTGCACGACTCCGCGCATACAAAGCCAATCGTGGTGCACCATGTGGCGTTAAAGAGCCAAGCAACACCAGTTTGCCAATTTCAGGCACTCTTTCGTTAAGCAGAGCAGAGCTCGCCAATCCGCCCGCCCCCCTTCCTCTTATTGTTTTCCTCTTCTTCATAAACCTATACCTACAATTTACATACACGTTTTGGTGTGTGGGTAGTTGTCAAATGCCAAATGCATTGTCACGCAATGCACTTTGCATTTTGATGTTTTGACGTTCGAGGAGGAAATGCTCGTCACGTCGTGTTTTGCCGCACACCTCCAATTTCCGCTTGACAGCTTCAAAACCCAGCCACTATAGCCCAGCAGCAGCTCCACCTCTGCCACTGTTGGTCGGCTGCAACTGCCACTTCACTATATATAGGTACAACAATTTCCAAGTTTCTCTACATATATACATATACAAATAAATATATATGTGTTGTGTGTATATGTATGTATATCAATAATGGTACAATATGTGCATTTATCCAAAAGCGGTTCCCAAAAAGGGGGACACTATTGGTTGGCTTTCTGGGGATCCAAAGTTTGGGAAGTTACACGACCAACGTGTTTCCAACTTAAAACCGATTTTCTGGGTGACTGGTGTTTGGTTGATAAACGTTCTTACATACATACATATATGTTGCTGTTGTTGTTATTTTCTTTTTTTTTCTGTTTTGTATATTTGTTTGGATATTACCTACCTCGACTTTACCATATCATGGTTGAATGTTTTAACGTCCGTACAAGGAAATTCACACTCCATTCTAGTGGGTACGTTGAATTGGTCTGAAATAAAATAAATGGTTCCAGACTCAGACCACGACAACGACCAAGTGATGGGTGTATAGGGTGTGTTATTGTGTTGTGAATATGCAACCAACAATAGTGTGGAACATTGTTTTTTTTTGTCTTAACGTTTATGTTTTATTTGTTAATTAAGATTGTTTTGGTTACATTTTTTGAAAAAATAGGTACGTTTCTGTGAGGTTACTGACCGAAACATGAATTATGTGGTTCGAAAAATATCTTTTAAAATCAATCAAAATTTTATGTGACAATCTTTGGCACTTACATAGTTTTGAAAAAAAAAAATTAATGGAGAAAACTTATTACCTTTATCGAATATTTTTAAGATGTCATTCTGGTTTTTCATTACCATCCTTATAGGTTTCGACTGAAATTCAGCTTTTAATTAAAATAATTTCTAAACATTTGACCTCGTTATCTGTTTTCAGAGGATGGCCATTAAAGTTCTACTGTCTATTAGTGTATTCTTAATTAACGTGAAAACGTCGTTAGTGCGGCGCTCACCATCAACAGTGAACGCTACATAACGATGGTAACTAATTTCTTATGGCCCAAATTGAACCATATGGGCTCAGACGACATGTGGTTCCAGCAGGACGGCCGGCGCAAAGTGCCACACAGCAAACGCCACGATGAACATTTTGCATGGGTAATACTAAGGATTTGGCCCTCCAGGTTGGGGGTTGTGCTGTAGAGGTGACTTCGTGGTCACGTAAAAAATAGTTGCGAAGCACCAACAAGCCTCTGATACGGACGGATTCACTGTTGACAACCCACGCAAACGAAATAAGGACAACGAACTTCGGATCTGTACGTGGAATGTTAGGTCCCTTAACAGACCACGTGCAGCCGAACAATTAGCGGAAGCCCTAAACTGCTGCAAGGCAGATATTACAGCCATCCAAGAAGTGCGATGGGATGGACCGGGCAAACGCAAACTAAAAGACTGCGATATCTACTACGGCGACTGCTACCGAGAACAAAGACGGCGTTTATTTGGGTGTGGATTTGTTGTTGGAACTAGACTCAGGCAAAAAGTCTTGAGTTTCAACAGTGTGAGCGAGCGCATCAAGACAATCCGCATCAACGCTAAATTCGCCAACATAAGCCTAATATGCGCGCATGCCCCAACAGAGGAGAAAGATGAAGACACCAAAGACATATTCTTCGAGCTCTTGGAAAAGACATTTGAGAAGTGCCCTGACTATGATATAAAAATTGTCTTGCGAGATTTTAATGCAAAGCTAGGAAGAGAAGACATCTTTGGTGGCATAATGCGATAGACGCACGACCCTTCTCCAGTGTACAGGATATTCGAACATTCCGAGAGGCCAACAATGACTCGGACCACTAGCTCGTTGTAGCCAAGGTACGGCTACGTACTGTGAAAAGATTCGACTTAAAATAGCTACAATCGCAAGAGACTGCCATGTCCTTCTCCGATCGAGTCTCTAATAACCTCTTAAGGAGCTCTATGCTGCCTGCATTAAGAATTGAAAACCAGTGGCAAAATTGCCTTGCAGCCATCAGAGATGCCGCCTCTGAAGTGCTAGGTTTCACACGGCCACCACAGCGAAACCCCTGGTTTGACGACAAATGCCGGCAAGCACACGCAGCAAAACAAGGGGCACACAAAACGGCGCTGCAAAAAAGGACTATAGCTGCTCGCGAGCTCTACGAGCAGAAGAGGAGAGAGGAACACCGGCTTCTTAGATAAAAAAAGAGAGCATGAGAAGCGCGCAATTAAGGAGATAGTGGGATGTCAAAATAGGAATAAAGTTCGTTAATTGTACCAAACGGTAAAAAAAAACCTCCCAAGGGTAACAGCCACAAACCAAAGCCTGCCCAGACGATCAGGGGAACATAGTAGTAAACCGCAGTCGATGCTGAGAATATGGAAAGACCAATACTCCAAATTATATAACGGCGATGACAAACCGAATTCCGCTGTAAGGGAGATAGAACAACTGAACCTCGGCGACGCAGATCAACAATTCCGCCTACCCGACCCTGACGAAGTGAAGATAGCTATATCTTAACTTAAGTCAAACAAAGCTGCTGGAGCTGAAGGCATCGCTGCCGAACTATTCAAAGCAGCAGGCGATGGCTTGGTAAGGAGCAAGCACCAACTCATCTGCAAAATATGATCGGAAGAAAGCATGCCCGATGAGTGGAATCTCAGCCTAGTAAACACGATACATAAGAAAGGAGATCCTCTTAGCTGCGTCAACTACAAAGGCATCAGTCTCCTTAACATTGCGTATTAGATCCTGTCTGCCGTATTATGTGAAAGTCTGAAGCCATTCGTCAACAACCTGATTGGTTCTTATCTATTTTATTTATTTTTTATTTATTTAGCTTAATACAAGCTATCATAACTTAACTTAACTTAAAACTAGCTTAACATTTTTTTTTTTTTTTTTTTTTTTTTTTTTTTTTTTTGCAGTTCTTGTTATCAGTTTTCAACATTAATCAATGTACAAGAACTTACAATTTTGATTTTACTTAACTTCAAATTACAGGGGACAGGGGATTCGGACTCAAAAAGGGAAAAAGTAAAGGGTGTCTTTCAGATGGGATTTGGAAATGTTGAAATCGAAAACTACCATAGCAGCGTTGCAGTGACGAAGAATTCTGGACATTGGTTCAAAGTGCCCGTAATTAGTGCGGTGATGAGGGATATAGAAAAGGGAAACAGATCGCAGATTTCGAGGGTTAGTGTTAAGATGAATATCACTCAGGAGTGTCGGGGAATCTATATTGCCCATTAACAATTGGTGAGCAAACAATATATCAGCGTTTTTGCGTCTAATATATAAGGGCTGCAAGCCTATCAGTTTTAGTCGATCAGCATAAGGAGGCAAGTTGGATGTATCATCCCAGGGGAGGCCACGTAAGGCAAATCGAACGAAACGTCTTTGAACATTTTCAATTCTGAGTGAATGGTTTTCATAAAAGGGAGACCATACTTGGCATGAATATTCAAGATGAGGGCGGACTAGGGAGATGTAAAGCTATTTAGTTACATAGGGGTTGGAAAATTCTTTTGACCATCTCTTAATAAAACCGAGAGATCTATTAGCTTTATTAATAATTTGGTCAAAATGGGAATGGAAATTCAGGTGTTTGTCACACATAATACCAAGATCTCTAATAGAATCGACTACGTTGACGGCGTCATTAAGGAAGTAGTATACTCTATGAGATGGAGTTTGTTTGCGCGAAAAGGTCATTTGTTTACATTTACCTACATTTAACTCTAAGAAATTATGCATGCACCAATCAAAAAAGATATTAAGATCATTTTGTAAAAGTAAGGAATCAGATGGAGTAGAGATAATCTTAAAAATGTTCTTATCATCCGCAAACATTAGGATATCTGAGTTTTTTAATTTAAGACAGACATCGTTAACAGATAAGACGAAGAGAAGGGGGCCAAGGTGACTACCTTGTGGGACTCCAGAAGTTGCATGTATAGGACTGGAGACTGAGTTACGGAAAAGGACTCTATAAGTTCTATTCGCAAGATAGGAGCTTATCCAGTTTATAAATATAGATGGAAAGCCTAGAGCTCTTAGTTTGAGATAAATTATGTTATGGGATATTTTATCAAAGGCTTTGCTGTAATCAGTGTATACGACATCAACTTCTTTGCCATTCTCAAGGGCTGACAAAACTTTGGATATGAATTCTACCTTTAAGAAAACTATGTTGAGCGGGGGAGAATAAAGGCTTGCAATGGAAATAAACGGAATCATAAACTAAGCTTTCAAAAAGTTTTGGAATGCATGAAAGTTTAGCAATAGGTCTATAATTGTTAATTTCAGTTTTATTGCCTTGTTTATGAATGGGAAATATAAATGAATCTTTCCATATATGAGGAAACACACCTTGGGAAAGAGAGAGTTCAAAGAGTGCAGTTAGAGGCTTTGAAAGAGAATGCATACATTTTTTTAGAACAACTGATGGGACGCCATCAGGACCAGGGCTAAAGTTTTCTTTGAGGCTTACGATTTTGGCAAGTACCATTTCTTCAGTTATTGTAAACGATGAAAGGGAGGTTTGAGTGCAACCATCTAAATAACTAAAGTTGTGTGGATCAGGATCATGCAGATGTTCAGTATACGATTTGCTAAAGTAATTAGCAAATAGATTTGATATGGTTGTTGGATCAGAGGAGATAATGTTGGAGAAACTCATTGAAGGTGGAAACCCATCAGATTTTCGTTTGACAGAAGGTTATTTTCCATTTGGTTAAGGTATTGGTTATAAAGGGATTACCTTAATTCAGAGAAAGAATTATAGGCGAGAAGATAGTTGTTGTGATCAGTATCAGATTTGGACTGTAAAAAGATCTTCCAAAGCTTGTTACGGGTATTTCTTAGGCTACGGAGCTCTCTGTTGTACCAAGGGGGAGCAGAGGTGAAATCTTTTCTACGAGAGAACGGTACTGATTCTTCAATACAGTACGAAAGAATCAAATAAAACCAATTTGTAAAGGACTCAACTGTTAATTGGAGGGATCTTAATTCAAAATCGGCTGAGCTAAGAAGATTGTTAAGTTTGGAGAAATCAGCCCTACGAAAATCATAACAGTAATTTTCCATTTCAAAAAAGTTGTCTTCAAATTCAATGGGGAAGGAGAGATTAAGGGGTGGATGATAGCGATCCAAGGTTGAGAGAAGATGAGGGCTCGGGGAGACAACACAGTTATCGCAATCAGATGAGAATATGAGATCGAGGTGTCTCCCCATAAAGTTTCCTACTCCATTTAGTTGAAAAAGACCACAATCAGACAGACGATCAATGAACAGCGATTCAGATTCAGAAGAGATGTTAGTTGGAAAGAAGTATGTCTGATCATCCGAGGTAGACCAATTGAGATGGGGAAGATTAAAGTCACCTAGAACGATGATTAAATCATTAGGTTGCACTAGTTCAAGCAGATAATCAATGGCATTAACAGCGGCTTGGTATGCTTTAATTTGTTGGGCTGGCCGAATGTAACAACAAAGGACAAAAAGACAAAACTTAGGGAGTGTAACCTTAGCTGATACACCTTCAAATTCGATTGAAGTGGGAATACAGAGTAATGAACTTTCAAAATTATTAGCGATAGCTAAAAGCACACCACGACCGTGTGTATTACTCGCACATTCCACGACATCCATTCGATAGATGGAATAGTCGTTAGTGAAGAGTTCAGTACTAAGGATATCAGGTGTGAGGTTGGTTTCGTTAAGGGCAAAGATGTCATAAGGAAGGTTTTGGGAGTTATTAAAGACGGCAGAAGTTTTAGACCTTAACCCTCTTACATTTTGGTAGTAAAGGCTAAGACATTTAGGTTTAGTGGTCTTAAGGTTAGGAGCGATAGTATTTCTTCATATCTGCACGGGATTTTTGGATATGAGATAGTCGTTTTGAAGAGATAAAAGACGCAAAAGAGGTATCAGTGTGGCTTCAGACCAGGAAAGTCTCGACCAAATATTCGCACTACGGCAGATCTTGGAAAAAACCCAGGAACTTCATATCGATACCCACCACCTGTTTTTCGATTTTAAACACAGACAACGTCACCAGCGCTGAAATCAAACGAAGAATAACTCTTGCAAATCGCTGCTTCTTTGGACTTAGAAGGCAATCAAGAAGTAAAGTCCTCTCTCGACCATCATAAATCACCATCTACAAGACACTAATCATCCCGGTTCTCATTTATGGCGCTGAGGCCTGGACCCTGTCAAAGAAAGATGAGAGCGTCTTAGGATGCTTCGAGAGAAAAATTCTTCGGGTGATTTTTGGTCCCGTACGCATAGATGGAGAATGGAGAAGAAGATATAACGACGAACTGAACGGGTTGTACAGCGACACTGACTTAGTTAGCAGGACATCAACGCTCCAGCTCGGAAGGTCTTCGAATCCAATCCAGAGGAACGGCACAGTAGAGGAGGACCGCGACTCAGGTGGCACACCCAGGTGGGAGAGGACCTCAACCAACTTGTCGTGCGAAACTTGAGACAGCTAACTAGGGACCGAGCTGGCTGGAGAAGCATGTTGGTTGAGGCCCAGGTCCGCCCAGGCTTAGCGCCACCTTAAGTAAGTAAAATTTGAGGGTTAGATTATCTCTCGCATGACTGATGTGAATTGGAAACTATGGTCATTTTTCTGTAGGTTTTCTTGAAGTCGCAGGTCTTTGCAAATAAACCACAATCAACTGATGCCCTAAAAATGACTATAACAAAGGTCATCGGAAGAGTCATTGAAACTTGGACCGCTCGGATTCGTTCCACCTTAAGAAGCCAAGGCAGCCATTTGAATGGTGTTATATTCCACCCTTAATGGTATACATGCGCCTTTCAAATAAAATAGTAATTTTGTTAATACATTTCATATAGCTTGTTTAATTCCATTCCAACACCTACCCGCAATTTTTTGAGAAACCCCTTATGATCAAACGTTTGCATTCCATGTAATTTTTTTTGCCAAAACTTGCCCTTTACCCATACTGTAATTACTATCTTAACAGATTGTTTTGGTTGAATTTTTTCAATTTCAATTTAACCACCAATTAGGCTTTCTAACAAATGTCCTTTTTCATTAAATCAGACGAGTTGCTGCCATAGAAAAGTTTGTGGTGTGGGTCTCCTTGTTCTCAAAATTCAAATTTATTGTTCAATAACTGTGAGGCCAATGAATAATGAGTTCTCTTTAATTCATATATTTTTGTCCATTCATGAGAACAGCTCTTTTTTTTCTCCCGATATTCTTAAACAATATTGCACATAACATATACATACATACTTATACCATATCCATTCCATCAACTGCAACTGTCACTCCGAGCTAAGTAGATTAAAGATGTCATGTTTATTCCCATCATCATCAACATCAACGTTTTGAGAAAAAAAAATGTTAGGAAAAACATCAAATAAGTTGTCTCTCTATTGCAAATGCGGATGATCCTTTCAAAGTACCATTCAACCTCATCATCAGCTAATGCATCATCCGATCAACTTTTAAGTTCTGACAAAAAGAAAACAACAACACATCTAGAAGGTTAAAGATTAAGACATTCCTCACAATGGGGTTAACCGTGCGTAAGTTTGTCATCCGCATAACAACAACACTATAGAAAAAGGACCAAAAGAAAAATACACAACAGTCACCTCATCCGCTTATAGCCCAAAGAGCAAAGATAAAATAGGATGCCGGTGAGCGATGCCACAATATCAAACCATCATGGGAAATATCCTTCGTGTATTTCGTACCTATATATCCATATCACATCATAGTATAAATCTTCGCGAAATCCTTAAAGTGATATGATGTGCATGTGTATCGTGTCTATATACATATTATAGAGTACCTGTTGTGTAAAAGAAAATCGGATGAAATAAGAGAAAGAAAAGAATAATGTCCTATAGCGGGTTTAATGCAATGTATCACAAATTCACATGATGAAGTACTTATACTCTTTCTTAAATCGGTTTCCTTCAAAGGACATCAAAGTGAACTTCAGAAAAAAAGGAAGTCCCAGATTTTGTTTGTTACTTTTTCTTTGGGGTTACGGGTACATCTTTCCTAATGTAATTCACACAGATTGTACCTTCTTCTACATCTGTACTTGAACGAAATCCATTTCTGAATTATTTGATAAGAGCAAAAGAAAAGGAACCGAACGGTCCAACCCTTTTTCCTATCGTGCTACTTAGCACTTAGTCATTTTACTTTTCCACAAAGCAGATAAATGAAATCTGGCAACAACAATTGCCACATCGTTCATAGGCAAATTCGAAGGAAACGGACCGAATCCCATCACCGCTGCCACCACGCCACCGCTGCTGCAGTAAAACAAAACCCTTTTTCTCGTATATAATCTACTTTGCAATCAGATGAAATCGTGATACACTGAGAAAAATAATTTTCTTCTTTTAATTCAATCAAGTTTGATAAAAAATATAACTATTATTTTGTGTATCAAATTACGATAACAAGTTAGAACTGGAAATCCGAAATTGGACTTTGCACCTTAAATAAAAAAGAAGTTGTGAATTAAATTTCAAAAAATGGCCTGGATGTGAAAGAAAGATATCATTGCCACTTTCCCAATTAAATACGCCGATCAAAACCATGAACTAATAATTTTGCTGGATTATCCTGAATAAACCAAATTAGACAGTGTCATATGATTACATCGTGGTTAAAAATTGTTAAACTCAAGTTACAAAAACTTAAATCCACAGATGATATTATTTGTGTAAGACAGAACAAAATATCTGTCAAGTCTATAATGCAACTGGTCTTGGTGATAAATCACCAAATTTTGTCAAACTAATCCTTTCTGTTATTCTTCAAAAACCTTTGATAGAGTTAAGCATCAAGCTCTCCTATCGAAAATGCATGCATTTGGTATTGATGAACCTCCTCTTTGTTGGGTTGGGTGGAAATTACTTTTCGGAGTTTTTAATTCAAGTAGAATTAAAAAATTTCAAATCTGATATTTACAAAATAAACGCTGTTGTGCCCCAGGGCTGCGTTTTGTCTCCATTATTATTTATTCGTTATTTTCATAAATTACCTTTTGTCTGATTATTCTAACCCATTTAATTGTTTTTCTGATGACAGTGCTTTAAGTTTTTTACACTCAGTTAAAGGTCATTCAATTCTGATCTTGACAGCACCGGAAATCAAAGTAAGGTTACAAAATTTCAACCCAGCCCATTGCAAATTATCTTTTAATTGGTGTATTTCCTCAAACAAACAACATTCAGCTCTAGGCATGTTTATCACAAACCATCTCTCGGGGAGTAATCACAGTGCAGTGCTACTCATAGCACTCCTATACTTCCTAAACCGTATACAAAACCGAAACCCTCGAGTAGCAGTGCAACTCGAGGAACCAAAAAACCATCAGAAGGCGTTCTTCTCAGGAACCGCTTCAAAACGGCCTCTCACATTCTTGCCAAGATTGCTAAAAATGAAGAGACCGGAGTGATTCATGAGATTGACGCCCAAGATAAAATAAAGTACCAGAAAGCCGTTAAGCGAAACAGATCTCAGGTAGAGATCTGCACGTCTCAGAAAAAGGGCAAGCTTGACGACCGGACAAAGCCAGTTAAAGCACCATCTTCTGGAGCAGCGCAACTGCGTAGTCTTAGTGAGGTTGTCAGGGATGACCTCCACGTAGCAGTTGTGGATGAGCTCTCCACAAACAGCAAAGGTCTGGTGAACGTGTGGAACTCTATCGAGGGCAAGCTCTCTGAGATGGTTTTTTCATACACTATATCAAACAGTGAGAGCCCCTACCCTAGTTTTGTCTCTGGCGAGATGCTCAGGGGGTATAGGGTAATTAAGTGTGAGGACAGGTTTTCTAGGGATTTCCTTAGTAAATGCATTGCTAAGGTTAGAAATGACTGGCAGGGCTTGAAGTTCAAGCTTATCCCAGCTAAGGACTTTCCTAGACAACCGAAGGCTCGCATTTGGTTGCTGCTCATGAGCATACAGCCAAGCGGACAGGACTTAATCCATGTCGAAGAGACAGGTCAAAGTAGTTTTTATCCCGAAAGTGGGTAGGCGAGGTCACGAATCCGCGAAGGATTTCAGACCAATAAGCTTAACATCTTTTGTGCTTAAAACCTTGGAGCGCATTCTTGATTACCATATTAGAGAAATACTAGTTGGACGACCTCTCGAAAGCTCTCAGCATGCTTAGCTTACGGAGACTGCCCTCCATGAGGTAGTGCGTACTGTAAGACAAACAATCCACTATAAAGAATTTACTCTTGCCACATTCCTAGACATAGAAGGTGCTTTTAACAACGTCTTTACCGAATCCACAGAAGAATCGCTCGTTAAGTTCGGTGTAGAAGACTTTATTCTAGAATGGATTATTTCCATTCTCAGTGGTAGGAAAATTCGAGCCACTCCAGGCAATGCAATCGCAACAAAACACGTGAGTACGGGAACACGCCAGGGTGGTGTCCATTCGCCTCTTCTATGGATTCTAGTCATGGATACAATTCTCGTTAAATTAGAGAGATGTTTAGTGAAGCCTATGCGGATGATTTGGTGCTATTGGTGTCAGGAAAGTGCACCTCTTTGATTAGTGAAATCCCGGAGTCAGCTTTGAAGAAAGTTAGCAGCTGGGCCACTAGTTGTGGACTAGGAGTTAACCAAAGTTAAACTAAACTGTTGCTCTTTACCACCAAAACTAAAGAACCGCCCTTCACGCTACCTCGACTCAACGGTCAAATCCTATCATTGTCTTCCAGTGCAAAATGTTTGGGAGTTATACTCGACCCTAAACTAAACTGGAAACTAAATATTAAAGTACGGGTTAAGAAGGCCTGTGTTGCCTTCAACGCCTGCAGCAAAACTTTCGGCAAAAAGTGGAGACTTCAGTCGAAGATGATTTTATGGACGTACACAGTCGTAGTACGTCTTAACATATGGGTCGATTGTGTGGTGGCCTGCTCTTAGCAAAGCCTATAATATTGATAAGCTAAAGAAGGTTCAGAGAACAGCTTGCGTGGGCACCATAGGGGCCATCCGTACTTGCCCAACGGCCGCTTTAAACCGTATTTTGGATCCTCTACCAATCGACCATTTTATTAAATACTTAGTTTCCTGTAGCGCTATTAGGCTGAAGGAATCAAACAACTGGTTGTCAAAACCTTATGGTCACAGCAACACAACGAAATTTATTCCCTCATATATTATCTCGGTAGACACTGACTATTGCACTCCTACTTTGAACCTTACTTACTTACTTACTTAAGGTGGCGCTACAGTCCTGTGTGAACTAGGGCCTCACCCAACAAACTTCTCCATCTAGCTCGGTCCCTAGCTAGATGTCTCCAGTTTCGCGCTCCAAGTTGGGTGAGGTCACCTTCCACTTGTGCGCGCCACCTGATCCGCGGTCTTCCTCTACTGCGCTGTCCTGTGGGTGCGGATTCGAAGACTTTCCGGGCCGGAGCATTGGTTTCCATGCGCTCTACGTGACCCAGCCATCTTAGTCGTTGGACTTTTACTCTTCTTGCTAAGTCTACGTCGCTGTACAGCCCGTACAGTTCGTCGTTCCATCTTCTCCTCCACTCCCCTTCGATGCATACGGGACCGTAGATCACACGAAGAACTTTTCTCTCGAAGCGACCCAAGGTGCTTTCATCCGCTTTTGTCATGGTCCATGCTTCTGCACCGTATAGCAGGACGGGGATGATAAGGGTCTTATATAACAACACTTTGGTCCCTCGAGAGAGGACATTACTACTCAATTGCTTTCTTAGTCCAAAGAAACAGCGGTTAGCAAGAGTTATTCTGCGTTTGATCTCAGCGCTGGTGTTGTTTTCAGCGTTTACAGCGGAGCCTAGGTAGACGAAGTCCTTGACTACCTCAAAGGTACGTCTGTCGATTGTGACGTTTTGACCAAAACGTCGGTGTTGTATGTCCTTTCTAGACGACAGCATGTACTTTGTTTTGCCCTCATTAACCATTAAACCCATTTTTGCCGCCTCTGCCTCAATACTCACAAAAGCCCCATTGACATCACGCTGAGTTCTTCCGATTATGTCAATGTCATCAGCATATGCCAGTAATTGGACAGACTTTTGAAAGATAGTGCCTCTAGTGTTGACGTGTGAGCTCTGCACTATTCTTTCAAGCACGATGTTAAAAAAATCGCATGACAGCGCATCACCTTGTCTAAAACCTTTTTTGACATCAAAAGGTTCTGTTAAGTTGTTTCCAACCTTTATGGAGCAGCGTGAATTCTCCATGGTCATCCTGCACAAACGGACGAGTTTGGCAGGGATGCCAAAACTAGACATGGCTCTATACAGCTCGTCCCTGTAGATGCTGTCATATGCGGCCTTGAAATCGATGAAAAGATGGTGGGTGTCGATTTGGTGCTCTTGAGTTTTTTCCAGGATCTGCCGTAATGTGAATATTTGATCAACTGTGGACTTTCCTGGTCTAAAACCACACTGATAAGGACCTATCAGGTTGTTGACGATGGGCTTTAGACGTTCACATATTATGGCAGAGAAGATTTTATAGGCGATGTTAAGTAGACTTATTCCTCTATAGTTGGTGCAGTTTAGAGGGTCTCCTTTTTTCAGGATCGGGCAAACAATACTGAGGTTCCATTCATCGGGCATGTTTTCTTCCGACCATATCTTACAGATAAGTTGGTGCATGCTCCTAACCAACTTATCTCCAGCTGCTTTAAAGAGCTCGGCATTCAAGCCATCTGCTCCAGCGGCTTTATTAGACTTCAACTTAGATATGGCAATCTTTACTTCGTCTAAGTCGGGAGGACGGGATTGTTCGCTTTCGTCGTCTATATCGAATGGGTCATCCTGCCTGACAGCGGAATTCAGTTCTTCGTCGCCGTTATACAGTCTGCAGAAGTGGTCCTTCCATATCCTCAGCATTGACTGCGGTTCCACTATGATGTTTCCACTTTCGTCTTTGCAGCCTTCGGTTCTAGGTTTATGTACCTGTGAATTTCGTTTCACCTGTTCATAAAACTTTCGAACCTCATTCCTGCTTTTATACCTCTCAACATCTTCGACCGCACGCTTCTCATGCCCTCTCTTTTTCCTTCTGAAAAGTCGGCGTTCCTCTCGCCTCTTCTGCTCATAGAGCTCACGAGCAGCTCTCGTCCTTTTATGCAGCGCCGCTTTGCGTGCCTGTTGTTTGGCTGCATTTGCCTGCCGACATTCCTCATCAAACCAGGGGTTCCTTGTTGGTGGCTGTTTGAAACCCAGCACATCAGAGGCGGCTTCTCTGATTGCATCTTGGCAATGTTGCCACTGGTTTTCGATACATTGTGTTGGCGGCAGAGAACTTCGAGAGAGGTTACTTGTCACTCGGTCGGAAAAGGATTTGGCGATCTCTGGCGATTGTAGCCGTTCGACGTTGTATCTTCTCCCAGCACCTCCCTGTTTTGCCTTGGGTCTGGAAATCCGAATTGCTACCCTGGCTACAACGAGGTAGTGGTCCGAGTCGATGTTAGCTCCTCGGAAAGTTCGTACATCCATAATGCTGGAAGCGTGTCTGGCGTCGATCGCAATATGGTCAATCTGGTTGACGGTAGATTGATCTGGAGAAGTCCAAGTTCCTTTGTGGATGTTGAGGTGTGGAAAACGCGTACTGGCTACCATGACGTTTCGCCCCGCAGCAAAATCTATGAGCCTGAATCCATTATCGGAAGTGTTGTCGTGCAGGCTGTTTTTCCCGATTATTCCACCAAAGATGTCTTCCCTTCCTAGCTTGGCATTAAAATCGCCCAGGACTATTTTAATATCGTAGCTAGGGCACTGCTCATATGTTTTGTCTAAGAGCTCGAAGAACATATCTTTGGTGTTGTCGTCTTTCTCTTCTGTGGGGGCGTGCGCGCATATCAGGCTAATGTTGCCGAATTTAGCCTTGATGCGTATGGTCATGAGGCGCTCATTGATGCACCTATAGCTCAAGACTTCTTGCCTAAGTCTGGCTCCAATGACGAATCCGCATCCAAATAAGCGCTGTTGGTTTTCGTGGTAGCAGTCACCATAGTAAATATCGCAGTTTTTCATCCTCTTTTTGCCCGGCCCATCCCATCGTATTTCCTGGATGGCGGTGATATCTGCTTTATATCGTTCTAGGGCCTCCGCTAATTCTTCGGCCGCACGTGGTCTGTTAAGGGACCTAACATTCCACGTGCATATCCGAAGTTCGTTGTCCTTTATTCGTTTGCGTTGGTTGTCAACAGTAAATCCGTCCGTATCCGAGGCTTGTTGGTGCTTCGCAACTTTGAAAGCTTTTACGTGGCCAGGAAGTCACCCCGACGCACAACCTCCAACCTGGAGGGCCAGATCCTAAGTATAACTCCAAGGATGGGGAGCCGGATAAAACCGCTCCTTACAGGCCTGGGCTCCGAATAAGTCGAAGAAGCCCTATAAGGTGTTCACTAAGTAGTTCAACCTTACTGGAACTGTAGACGCCACCGTTGATTCCATCTCGGGAATTCCTCCGCTGCAGTCTGGATAAGGAGAGGTACCTTAGTAAGGGTTTTATTTTCTTATCGAGAGAAAATTGCGAGGATGACATCGTGTCGATAGGTTTCGACACAACCATATTTACTGACGGCTTAAGATGGAGTGCGGAGTTGGTTCTGAGGTCTTTTCTGAGTCCCTAAATGTAGCTTTAACCTTTAGGCTTCTTGCAATAAGGGAGGCATGTAAGATACTTAAAAAAAGCCCAAACCAAAACCGAAATGCGGCTATCTCCACAGACATTCAGGCAGCTGTCAAAGCCATTAACTCGGTCACATCCTCATCTAAATTGGTCCAGCAATGTCACGATGAGCTTGCGAGCCTGAATATTAACCTCGGTGTCACCCTGATCTGGGTTCCAAGCCATAGTGGTATCGAACGGGCTAACGAGCTAGCCACGCAAGGATCGGTCCTTCATAGCTCACTTTCGGAAATGGTTTACATTCCTCTTGGTCCTATGAAGGGTAAAATCTTTTCTATCTACCAAACTGAATCAAACCGAAGGTGAAGCAATTCACCCAACTGCATTATATCTAGGAAGATATGGCCCACCTATAATAAAACCCGTACAACGATCTTCTATGCAGGCCAAGGCAAGACATAGCCAGGATTGTTGCGGTGTGTATCGGACATTGGCCTATAGGACTTCATGAGGAGAAGTTGGGTATCTCCTACAACACCTTTTGCCGTAGTTGTAGTGACCGAAGAGAAAGTGAAACAAAAATCCATATCTTATGAAAATGTCCTGCTTTGGCAAACACTAGAATGAAATACTTTGGAAAAGCATTCTTTCACGAACTTGATGAGCTATCTGAGACAAAGATTAGAGACCTAATCTTTTTTCTCAATGCGACAAAATGGCTCTAACATAATAGCTATGAAGCTTCTCTATAAATATTTCCCTTTCTATCACAGGTCAAATGAATTTTTGGTATCGAAACGGCGCACTATAATCAATATTTACCATTCTTATTAAAATGCTGAGACATTCAAAACCAATGTGCATCGCTGTCTTCTTTCTAATCATATCCTCCTTTTCTAATTGCTCAAACTAAGTTCAATCATTAAAAAGGTATTCATAACGCCATGAGTGCAGTTCTTTAAAAACTAAAGCATGCCAAATTCCAATTCCAAAAAAAAGATGAGAGTTTTTTATTGCCCTCGGAATTAAGGCATACCTATTTTCTGATATTGTCTCTTCATTTAAAAAAAATATTTAGATAGATCTTATAACTAAATCAATCAGGGTTTTGAAGGAAGCATAAACATAGGTGGTGTGAATCAACGTTTTTAAAAGTTACTTTTGACTTAAGGGATGCAAAGGATCGTGACGAGATCTAGCGATGCTCGATTTCGCAAAAGCCTTTGATTGTTCTATCACTAAACGTTTGCCGAAACTTAAAAACAATTATTATAATTATTCTGCTTCGCTGTTAAACTCATTATTTTAGTTACCGTTTGTGGCCAAACTGAACTTTGAACTACTTGTACATAACTTGTCAATACCAGGTGTCCCACAAGAATCTGTTTTAGGTCCGCTTCTTTTTTGAGTCTTCATCTATTATCTTTCGGATTATATAGTTAATTTAAAATTGTATTATTTAGCTGACGATGATGATAGTATATTTCTATCTAGGGATCCTGGATTGTTAGACCATAGCATATTCAGACGTGCAAAATTGATTCCATGACACTAAAAGGAAACTTGATCAGCAATTTCCTGTATACAAACCTTAATTTGAGTAGAATTTGATTTTGATTGGCTGATGTTTAGAATTGCTTGATTATCAATTTATATCATTTTTACTCGAATCAATATTATAAGCAAATTTCTTTCGTTGTAGTTGAAGAATAAGCAAAAAAAAACAAATGCAAACTTTTTCCTTATCAGTACAAAGCTATAAATTCAAAGCCATAAACAGCAACATCCACGAATATTCAATTTCGCGTTTTGTGTCTTTTCCTGTGGGAGAAGGCCAACCATCGCCATTGCCACGCTATACCATCGAGCCGCGTCACTAAATGAATAACCATTCTCAACCTCCATTGCCGCCGCATTAATTAAAACAAAACAATGGGAAGACCATTATCTTCATCAGCATTAGCATCCTGACTTTAGCTTTCTATAGCTACATACCTTCTTCTACTAACTTAATGAGGGACGCGAGTAAGGATTCAATTCGCACTCCCAATGCGGCACTAAAGGTCTTTCATTGTTAATTGCTTAATTATGTTAAAGAGCTTCTTGTTCTTTTCTTGTTCTCGCTGATGACGGCGATGACTACGACGACGACGATGCTCTCAAACTGATACTTATCATCATCAGCTAAAAAAGTTCTTCGTATAGCTGGCATAGCTTGTCATTGTGGAGAGTCCTTTTGTGAGCCATAGAAAAAGGACATCTTATATATTTTTATACCAAGCCAGAGTGAACGTTGAAAATTTACGAGCAAAAGTTTTCTTTGCATATACTATACACAGCTTTGACAGTTCGTGGTAGGCGTGCCTACTGCCTTAGAAATTATTCCATATAAATATACCGCTGCTGTGGGAATAGGGTGTGCCTTTGATGGAGGTTTGTTTGTTTAACTTTTGTTTGCTAAAAGTGGGGTAAGTTTATTCATTATCCACCCACGTATGAAAAATTTTAATTTTTAATCCAAAATGATAAATGTGGAACATTATTTTTTGGCAAAGAATTGCGTGATTTGTTTTTTAATGTTCGGCGTTTGTTTTGCGTTTAACCAGAATCATAAAGAAGTAATCTTGAACATTTTTTTTGACATTAAATAACCGCGCTGGACTGGTCAGACAAAAATTAAATGAGATACAAATAAATATAAATATTGTTTATATCCAACACTCTTAAAATTGACTTATTTATTTCATTTTAAAAAAAGAAAGAAGCTTGTATAGAAAATGACAAACAGAGCTGTCGCTTGACTTATGAGTTCAATGCTGAAAGAAAAAAGTGAATTATTTTAGTCGGTTGGTATTTTCAGAAAAAAATAATTTATGAGCAGTACGTGTTTAAATGTCAAAAAGGTTTAATGGTGTGTAGGAATATTTTTGTATTTTTGGTTTGTTAAGTAAATAGAAGCTCTATATTTTGTCTTCGTTTTGGGATATGCATGCATTTAAATCAAACCATATACAAATTAGTTTATGAAGCCGTATTACAAAAAAAAACTAAACTTGAAGGAAACTGTCAGTTTACTCTACTCGAATTTCTAGTAAAGGTCATGTTCAATTTTAACAAATGCATCTAAAGAACGTATTTATACAGAAAATGAAGGCATATTTGATTTGTTCAATGCTCTAACTTTAGTATTTGTTAATGCTTTAATTGTAAAGTTAAGTTATGATTTCGATTCAAAACTTTTTAACATCCCATAGAAAGTTATTGCAATTTGTTGAATTGAAAATTTTGAAATTTCTCGACGTTTCAAGGTCGAAATAAAAGATTTTTAGAAAGATGTCTGTGCGTGCGTGTGTACGTTCGTTCGCGAATTTTTTTTTGTCGTCCATAGGCCAAGAACCAGTAGAGATATCGACTTTAAATAAATATTGTTAAACAGATAATAATACAGAAAGATGAAGAAAGGACTCTGAAGAAAATTGGGTGGGTGGTTTTTTTTACCATAGTAGTTTAAAAAAAGGTGAACACTTTGGTTAACCCCCAATATCTCACGAACCAAAAACTCTAGAGACTTTAATTAAATTAAATTGTATATAATACTAGCTGACCTGGCAGACTTCATACTGTCATCAAAAATTAATTTTAAAACAAACAAAACGTATTGAATAAAAAATCATTTTTTTTTAATGAAGCATGAAGTTTTATTATTTTTTTCGACACATCATGTTGTTAACTTAAAAATAACTGAATTTTTTTTGCGAACACGAGACGTATAATTGTCCCTGCGTGAAACAGGAAAACTCCAACTTGATTCCTCAAACTTTTAAAGACTGTCCTTGCGATTTATTTATTGTTATCGCAAAGGCCAGACGTACTGGAAATTGTAAGCATTTAAAATAGAATAGTAAATCCGTTGGATTCATTGGTATTCGCGGGATCAAGACATCCTCTCCTTTGCATTTTCCTTTTATGATTTTTGCCTCAATGACGTTATTCATCAGCTTTTTCAAAGGAAGTTTTGTTTCAGTCGAGGTTGATTAATGTGATTATGATTACAACTGATCCTACTTTTAAGTGCAAATCGTGAGCTGGTAATCCAGGCGATTCCAGTGAATTTAAAAACTCCGTGGGATAGTTGACTACGTCATCCTGTTTCACAACGATGTCGACTAATTTGAAGGAAACCAACTGTCTTGCAAGAAAATTCTGAATGTCGCATTGAGATCATCGACGACTTTATTTTTCGCTGCCAATATTGCTCGTTCACCTAGCCAATTATGGTTATTGATCTTTTGCGCTGTTCTATACCTGGGAAAACACACTGAATAAGTTCCTCTTTTGAATCTGTGATGTGACAGAAATCTGTATGTAATGTGATAAATGCGGTCGAGGTGTCCATTGCTACTTTATTATTTCCTAAAAGAACCAAATTCGACAGTGTTATATTATTACATCGTGGTTTAAAAATCGTTAAATTAAAATTACCAAAACTTTAATCCACGGATGATATTATTTGTACAAGACAGAACAAAAGATCTGTCAAGTCTAAAGCAACTGGTCTTGGTGATAAATCACCAAAGTTTGTCAAACTAATCCTTTCTGTTATTCTTCAAAAGCTTTGATAGATTTAAACATCCAGCTCTCCTATCGAAAATGCATACATTTGGTATTGATGAACCTCCTCTTTGTTGGGTTAGAAATTACGAAATTACATTTCCCAGTTTTTAATTCAAGTAGAATTAGAAAATTTCAATTTTGATATTTACAAAATAAACGCTGTTGTGCCCTAGGGCTGCGTTTTGTCTCCATTATTATTCATTCATTATTTTCACAATCAACCTTTTGTCTGATAATTCGAACCCAATTGATTGTTTTTCTGATGACAGTGCTCTAAGTTTTTTACACTCAGTTTTAGATTTGCTTCTTTTTTTTAAAGGTCATTTAATTCCGATCTTGACAACCTCGGAAATCAATGTAAAGTTACAGTCCTTTACAAATTATCTTTTAATTGGTGTATTTCCTGAAACAAACCTTGAAACAAGAAGCATCAAAGAAACTAAAGAGCTCTCAGTTCTAGGCATGTTCATCACAAACTATCTCTCGTGAAGTAATCACATATTTGACATCACCAAAAATGCTGCTTAGAGTATTTAGGATTTCTCCGACGACGATGCAATGATCTGGCTACAATTTACAAAGCTTTTATTCGTCCAAAACACGTTGAATAAGCTTCTCTTTTGAATCTGTGATGTGACAGAAATCTGTGGGTAATGTGATAAATCCGGTCGAGGTGTCCATTGCTACTTTATTATTTCCAATATCTAACAACTGCTTCGCAAACGCATTTGCAGTTTTATCATGTTGCAAAAATATTCGAATGTTAGTTGTTAATTCGATAGTCTTTACTTACTGTCAATTCGATGATTTTAGGCATGCATTTAGTTCATCAGCAACAGTTGATCGAGGAATAACTGGAAGAGTCTGAGGAAAATCACAATCACCTGTCAACGGAAACATGGCCCCACCAAAAATATTTTGGTTGTCACGTAGATCTTTCAATGTTTTGTCCAGCGCCTCCAGTGAACTCTTATGGGCCATTCTGCATTCATCCCAAACAATTAATTTGCATACCTGTAGGATCTTGGTCATTGCGCTATTTTTGGCGATGTTGCAAATTGGTGTTTCGGTAATTTACATGTTTAATGGTAATTTCAAGGCAGAATGCGCAGCTCGCCTTCTAGAAGAGTCACAGCTATTCCAGATGAAGACAACGCTAGAGCAACATCATTTCATGATCTAATCCTCGCCAAAAGCAATGACATCAAGAACGTTTTTCCGGTTCCTGCGGGAGCATCAAGGAAATAAATTTCACCAGATCCACTGTTCACAGCTCCTATCAAAGTGTCGTACGCAATTCTTTGTTGATTTAATTGTGGAACATTTGTACGAACTGTTTCGGCCAATGCTTCAATTTCGTATTGTTGTTCGTTAAGCGTAAAGGATCTGGTGGTGGGAGCAATTGAGGCAATTTGACTTAAGATTTATCAAACTTAAAAAAATAATCTGATACAGAAACAACTAAAATTAGCTAAAATTAAGTGTAACGAAGCCGACAAAATCAGTACTACTAATAGCTTTTTTTGTCGCGTTCGCGATTTACTTTTGTATATTTTCGGAACGCGACATTAAATCCTCCAAAGCGAAGACTATTTTCATGGATATGATTGAATTTGAACTTTATTCAGCGGTAATAAATTGCAAAATGACTCTTTGACTTTAGGAACACATCTTAATTGCTTAGACAACAGTGAGTGATTATAATTAAATATGAACTTTATTGAATAGCAATAAAGTTCAAATTGACTCTAGAAAACGTTTGTATGGGAGATAGAAAAGGGCTGTTTTTAGGGTTTTCTCGGAAATTATTCGATTTTTTCTCAACTTTTAAACCTTTCCTAGACCTCCACGAACATTTAAAGACTAAGATAAGATAAATCCGTTCAGCTGTTCTCGAGTTTTAGTGAGAATAACGAACAGCAATTCATTTTTATATATATAGATAAAACTCAACACGATAAAAAAGTTATACAGCAATTAATAACCTATTGAATATCCTTTAGACTACTGTTAAGTTTACAAAACTTTGAATATGTGTTCAACTAAATTAAATATTTAAAAAAAATTGTTTTATTTGAAAAGGTTGTTTTTTAAATCCCTCTCTAAAAATGGTATATTTATATAAATGTTGTCAAAGATTATGAATATAATGTTATTCATAGTTTATCAGCCTTAAATATGTATCAAATCAACAATGTTTCTAATTCTATTGGTGGTATTTTGGATTTAATTTTTATTGATAATGGTCTTGTAACTCAATGTAATGAACCATCTTAGAAAATGCAGTTAAAATAGTTTCTAATTTTTCCATTTTGAATGAATCTAAAACGAAAAAAATTTCACATTTGTATGATTATAAAAAAGCTGATTATGATTCCATAAAAACTTATTTAAACACTGTAGATTGGCAACATATCTTAAGCAGTGAAGATACTAAAAAAGCTTTTACTCTGTTTCGGAACATTTAAGATTCAGCAGATTCTTCTTACGTTCCTAAAAAATTTTTATTTAAAAGTTCAAATAAACCTATTTGGTCCAACAAAAGTATATCAAGGCTGAAAAATGTAATGAATAAACTTAATAAAATTAAAAAAATCTTCAATTCTTTTAAATGAACATTTCAAACAAATTAGAAGAGAGTATGCGTTTTAGAAAAAATTTGTATACAAGCAATACATCTCGTCTCTTGAATCGAATATTAAGAAAAACACTAAGAGTTTTTGGTCATTTATTAACACGTAAAGAAAATCAACTGGGATTCCATCTAGCATGACTTATAATAATGTGTTGTCCTATGATAATATAATTTGCAATAACTTCGCGTCGTTTTTTTCCATCTAATTTTATTAAACTATGCTAACAAAATATATTCAGATCCTATGGTTGATATTGGTAATTGGTAGACGACGTCTTACAAGTACTTTTATCTCTTGAAAACAGTTTTTCTATTTCACCAGACAATATTAAACCAATTCTTTTAAATACTTGTGCTAATATACTTGCTTCACCACTTTGTAAATTTTTTAAATTTTCTTTAACTATTGGTGAGTTCTCATATGAATGGAAATACTCTATAATAACTCCCCTTCATAAATCAGGTACAAAAAGTTCGATTGCAAATTTCAGACCAATTGCAAAACTGCAGATAATACCTAAGGTTTTCGAAGCTGTAATAAGAAACAAATTGTATAATCTTATTCAGAACAAAATTTCAGTTTACCAACATGGTTTCTAAAAGGTAGATCCACTACTACAAATTTGTAAATATTTTCAAATTTTTGTCTATCACAGATGGAAATGCGGTCTGAAGTTGACACTATTTACACTGATTTTTTAAAGAGATATATGGATTTCACTCTCAGCTCCTAATGTGGATAAAGAGTTATTTAGTAATTATCTAAGGAAATTATAAATTTTTCGGGTGTTCCTCAAGGTAGTCACCTTGGACCACTTCTTTTTATCATTTTTATTAACGACTTACCATTACATCTTACTTTTTCTAAATGTCTCCTATTTGATGACGATTTGAAAATATATAGTTCCATAAATTCACTTAACGATGTAAAAAAAGTTCAAATTGATTTAAATAATTTAATCAATGGGCTATATTTTAATAATAGAAATGTAGCGTTGTGGAATTTTCTAAAAATCGCAATCTATTCAATTATAATTATAAACTTGAAAACGACATTTTACAAAGAATTGATAGCCATAAGGATCTAGGCGTAATCTTTGATTCTAAAATGAATTTCTCAAATCACATAGACCATGCGAACTCAAAAGCAAACTCTATGCTAGGGTTTCTTTTCGAAATTAAAAAGATTTCGAAGACCCCTAATTATTAAAAGCTCTTTATTCTAGTCTCGTCCGACCACATTTCGAATATTGTACTGTTATATGGAACCCCTATTCCACGTCTAGCATTCGTCGTATAGAAAATGTTCAAAAAAGGTTACCAAAGTTTGCCTTACGAAAAATGTTTGGTTATTCAAATGTTCCATCTTATGAGACGAGGTGTATTTTAATTGATCTAAAACCTCTTGCTACCTTAATATTAATAGAAATGTTTTGAAACAAAAATTATTATATTTGTTATAATGCTATAATTAAATAATGTATTTTATTTTTATGTTATGTTTAATTATTAGTTTAAACAGAGTGTGTAACTTTTAAGACGAGTAAATAAATAAATTAGTGTACGTTACTCTTCATCCCCAGAAAGGTTCAAAACACGTCATTAGCAATATCTGTTTTTTTAGTCAATCGTTCTTCAACTTTATATAAACACTTTTTCTCAAGAGTAATGATACTTCGAGACATTTTCAATTATATTCACTGAAGCCTTAACATAGAATGTTTGCATTCAAGGTCTTTGGGAAATCCCCTTTATAAGATTTTTTCTCTGCATGTTTTTAACAAATCAAAATCAAATGGGGTGGCGCAACAGTCCGTTGTGAACCAGGGCCAACTCTCAACCATTCCTGTGTGCGAGTACTGTTGTCAGGAATGGAAGGGACCTACAATTTAAGGCCGAATCCGAACGGCTAGTTTGAGAAAGCACTTTTTCATGACAAGAATAACTCTTGAAGGATTTGTCAATTCCTCGCAAGAGGCAGTACCCGCGAAATTATTTTTTTAAATTAAGCTGGCACATTGAACCCAAGACCCCTTGCATGACAGTCCAACCAACTAACCATCATGCCACGGGTACTACAACAGACAATTAAATTAAAACGCATGAGATTCGGATTTCCACCAACAAAATTTCTTTCGATGTAGAAAAAAATTCGCTTTATGGAAATTCGTTGTAAGAAGATGTGTACTAAAAATCTATTTGTAATAGAGAAATCTTCGTTATGTAAAAGTTCTTTATAGCGAAGTTTGACTGTATATGGAGCTTTCATTTAAGAAAGAAAATAACGACCTTATTTCTAAACGTATGGCAATTGAATTTGCTTTAGAAATAAAAGAAGAAGAATAAAAAGCTGATTTCCACTACTTTTGTTTTTTTTTATTTTTTAAATTTTTAAATTCCATTGGATGTCAGAGCCCTATTAATGATCTTTTCGAAGACTTTGCTGATGCTCGGAAGAAGACTTATCGACCGAAGATTTGACGGGTTGGAGTTGTCCTTTCCCTTTTTCGGGAGAGGATGAACCACAGGGGTCTTCCAATGCCTTGGATAATATGCATTATTCAGTGCATTATTGAAGAGTGTGGTATAAATGTCAATTGCCTCCATCGGTAAATGTCTTAGTACAACGTTGCATATACCATCGACACCTGCTGACTTTTTATTTTTTATTGAATTGAAGATGAGCTAAAGCCCAACCTTCGTCACTAACAAGGGACTTGGTCCCGTTTGCTCGGCGATTATGGCATTTGCCAAATAATCGTCATTGAACCGCATGAAACCGCAGTTCTCAGATCGCCATTGTGTCATATCATTTTGAGGGTAAAAGTGATAAAGTACGGCTCTGTTTTCTAGGTCGTGGTTGGGGCGAATGCTAAAGTTCACCTTGAAAACTTGCTGGAAAGCAGCTCCCACCGCCTCCACTTTTTCCTTCGGATCTTTAATTATATAAAAGTCATCGTCAAAGATGGCTTCTTCTGGATCTATTTGCACTGTCCTGAGTACGTCTCTGTTCTCTTCAGTTCTTTGGAGTTTAAGACACGGAAGGTCATAATCATTTTTTTTTCTGAAAATCTTATTGATTTTGGGGAACATACCAGGGTCACTCGAATTAACTGATCGGATCTTGCAGTCCCAGTACTTTTTAATTGATAACCTGTAGTTCTCCTTAATCAACAGATTGACATTTTTTATTGACGATTTCAGTGTCCTAACCTCCAAGTCGCGTGGGTCTGTAAGTCGTCTGTGCAAGTTTTTGAGTCTTGTCAGTAAGCCACTCTTGTGCCTACGTAGTGCGTCAATTGTCGCGTTTCTGTAAGCGTCCATTTGGTCCCGTTCTTTGTACTTTGGGATTGTCCGTTCTACCGTTCGTTTTATTGTTTCGTCCATCTGTTGTAAATATTGGTCAATTTCTGTATTTGTCAGGTGTCTGTTGTTTGGTGGGGCTATGTCACTCGAACGAAGTTCTCTCGCTAAGGCGTTGGTGAAACGAGGCCAACGCATCTTACTGTAATTGTAAGAGTGCATTGCAACGTATTCTTCCAATTCCACGCGTTCGTTCGGAAACTGCATTACAGCAGCCAGTCCGCAGTGATCACTGTCGTACTCGACTGTCTGTAAGCAGTTTCGAGGGTGATTACCCACTCTGTCTGTAACTGTCAGTCTGGTGTCCTACAGCAAAAGATCCAGAAAGGAGCCGCTTCTTGGATACGATGGCTTTTTGGTAGCCAGCAGGTCGACGCCATATTCAACGCTGGAAAGATTCATCAAATTAAAAAGATGATTACGTCTGGGATTACTTTGTTGATTTCCCCAATCTTCATGTTTTGCGTTCAAATCACCGGCCAAGATGAAATAGTTTTCTTCCAAGCTCAGTTTCAGTTCCCTAAAAAGAATCTCGAGTTCTGAAGCAAAGTAAGAAACCTGCGGAGCTCCAGCCGCATAAGCCGCAATCATATACATCCGCTTCCCTTGAGTGAGAGAGATGCATACAACGCAAACTTCTAGCGTCTTGAGATTTCGCAATTCATTGTTGTATGTGACTTTATAATTAATGCCTTTTCGTATAAAGAGAGCGACACCGCACCCTTGAGTGGAGTCGGGCCGGTTTCTTCTTAAGATATTGTAATTTTTATGAGTCAATTTGTGTTTTTGGTTTAGCTTAGTTTCGCTAGCCATAAACACATCGGGACTGTAGTCTGTCAACAATTGGAACATATTGGCTCTTCGTTCAATCCTAATCAGTGAATTTACATTCACAGCTAGGACTTTAAGGCGCGTCTCCGGCAGCGCGCCCATTATGATCTAAATTGCGCTAGGCCAGGCAACAAAGAGTAGAGATGATCTACCCTTTTGCCTTGCTCCTTTATCTGACTTTGCAGTCCTGTTAGTTGACCTTGAATGCTCAACAACAAGGCTACAATGTCAGGCTGCACCTCCAGTGCCTTAGGTACAGGGGCCATTGGGGCAACCGTCCTGTCGAATTGTTCGACTTCTTTCGGCTTTTTGACTGGCCTGTTTCTGTTTCATTTCTTGGACCTTAGGGCAACCCCTATAGCTAGCCGGGTGCCCTTGGTTTCGACAAAGGACACGCTTGAGCAGGGTCAAATCCTCAACCTGCTCATTCCCCAGCTTGCATTCTCCTTCTTTGTGGGTTTCTCCGCACCTCACACAACGCAACTGCATATTGCAATTGGCATTGGCATGGCCAAACCTCTGGCACTTCATGCATTGTAAAATGTCGTCGTGCCTTTTTAATGTCTCCCAGTGTACAACTTGATTGTCGAGAGATTCGATTCTCTTGACACTCTTAAAACTGCTTTGGGGCGATAACGTTACGAGGAACATTGGCAGCCTATAACCCCCTCGTCTGGACTTCACCGTAGGGAAAGGCTTGACCCCGATAAAATCGAGATCGTCACTGGCTTTTTGGCGGAGCTCAGCCAAGAGCTCCTCCGGTTCCGTGCAGGAACTTATGCCCTTCAGAAGGACCGTCTTAAACTTTTCACTTTTAGGCGTGTAACAGTCAAACGCACTAACCATCATGCCACGGGTACTACTGTACGGGTATGCTTTTTTATTTAAACTTACAAAAATTGAAAAATTGCTTATTACATTTTATTATTTGCATTATCCTATAAATTTTATAAAATGCTTATTAAATGCATAAGTCTGCTTTATCAAATAATGTAATTTTTTTGTTGTTATAACATAAGTTTACATCGATAAAATAAATGACGAATCTCTTGCTATCTGAATGAATTTTATGTGAACTACAACAATTTTAAACCAAATTACTATTTAGCTGCCATTAAAGCCCCGTACAAGTCGTTCCGAGTCATCTGCAACCATCACGTACCGCAGCTCGTGGCAAAGGTGCACGCCATACGACCATGCTCTTGCTCCTCTACCTTTGCCTCCATTCTATTTAATTACAAGACAAAACATCCACTTACTTAAACTTACCCCATTCACATCCACATCTGGTTAAACATTGTATTGGCCTCATCTGCCAACCGAAATGTTGCTCTTCCAATAACTCACGAATAGATGCGCGCGTGATGTACTTAACAAGGCGGGCGAAGCGATGGTGAATGCGAAGGCAAAGGCGAACGGCAGCATCGACGTTTACGTTTAAAAATTACTGCGGCACGCCTGACATTCTTGCTACATGTGTTTTTGTTTTCCCTTTGGTTAGCTACTAGAAACGAGGAACGAGCTGGTGTTTTCCTCTCTACTAGATTCCCATTTAGTTTTCTGTTCAAGTCCCCAACTCAAAAACACAATCAAAAAAATCTGACAAAAAATGAACAAAAGTCACGTTTTCAACTCAATCACAAATCATCAAAGGAATAACTGAAATATTTCATTTGACATCCTTTCTTAACGATTCTTTAATACACAACACATCCAATCCGCCAACAGCAGCCCAGCAGCGCAGCGTCGCGTCGGTCGTCGCTCGGCATAGGCAATTCCAAGCTGCTCCAGCTTCCATTTGTTACATTTCAGTCTTTTTTTGTGATTAATATTATTTGTATCTTCTTGTCTGATGATTCTGGTATCTGGTGTGTTGAATTTTTGTGTAAAAATAAAACCTATCCACATGAAAATTCTCTTTTCAATTCGAAAATTTATTTCAAATCAAATTATTTTTATTTTCTGTCCGATTGTGGATAAAAAATAAGAGTATCTTTTTTGGAAAATTACAAATTGATTTGGGTAGAAATACCAATACCCGAAAGTATCAGTGTTCCAGAATCAAATAAGCCGACTTTGTTGTAATGGTCATCGGAGGTGTGATTCTTCGAAAAATACATATTTTTTTTTCATAAAACTCAATCAAAAAAGGATGTTTACCAAATATTGTGCAACAAACTAAAAATCACACACAATCGAAAGGACATTTTCTCGCCCATTTTCACTTTTTCTTTTTATTTGTCAAGACTAAAAAGAGAATACAGTTGACATCTTCTGACTTTTGTTATCACAATATAAATTCCATTTCCAATGATCGAAGAAACAACTCTATTAAGGTGTAAATGGATAAATCACCGAAGAAGGATAACAAAGGATGTATAGAAAATTTCTCGTGTGCAGAAAATTGTCATCGACATCTTCATTTTGAAAAAAAAAGACAAATAAAAGAAAAGGAGCAGTCCGATGACACAAACATCCTTAATGGTTTATGTGTCCATTTTCGTGTTATTTCTGAATGAAGAAAAAAGGACGAATTTTTTTGAATTAGTTAATCAAATGCACTCGATGGATGCGGACTATGGAGAGAAGATGGAACGTTTTTGTTTACACATCTTTGCGGCAAAAACAAGGAAGAAAGATGGATCCTTTCACACTTTTCCAGTGATATGCATTCATAGGTTTTTTTTTCTTAATAGAAAAGGACATTGATATGGGAACGAAACGATGCGATTCAGTGAACAATCTTACACGTGCATTGATTCAATCGTTAGAAAAATGTGACATTCCTTGTGTCTGATGTTTTGGGATATTTAATTTATTATCCTTGTTCAATTATTTCACGTATATTAAATGGAACTGGGATTTTGATAGCGTGGGCTTGCATCATAGCCAAACCCCTGCGGATATAGGTTAGGGTTTGTGCAAAGGGCGCGAGTTCTTTTTTTTTGACAATTGTCGTTGTTCAGTCAACTGTGTGCTTGGATAGAAATGTGTGCAGAAAGGACATTATTTTTTGTATTGATATCGAAGAGAGTTACATCAGTAGACACATTGGTGCCGTATTTTTTTTTGTTTCTGAAAGGGATGATAGATGATGATAGCTGGGATAGTAGGGAAGCCTCAACATAGTGGTATATCAATTCGTAGCGGTGTGGTGATGAGAATGCATCTGATATCCTTGCCATGGTCATATATTGAAAGATGTAACTATATAGTGTGTATCTGGAACCCTCTTGTTTTTTCCTCCTTTTTTTTATTCAGTTGCAATTTGTTTTGGTCGAAGGGTTTTTTATGTATCTTTTTATTATTTTCTTTTCTTTTTTTTTGGTATCTAATGTCAACGCATCACGCACTTTTTTGAAATCATTCTTTAGAATTCGCTTTATATATTTTTTAATGGGAAGCGAGGACCTCATCATCATCTGTTCTGCTTTTTTACGATTTCATAGGTAAGTATATGTGTAGTACATTGGGTTGGAAGCCATGGTTAGAGATTCGTTCTTTTTTCCTTTATAATTGGGTGACATCGAGTGATTCAATTCAATGGCGTGTAATCTTCAGTTTTAAAGAGGCACATGTGTGAAGTTTTTTTGATGTCTTTATTTTGATTTTAATGCGTTTTCATTTGTTTGATTTTTTTTCAGCTTGACTTTGAGCTTATAAACTGTTCTTGAATTAGTTCTGAAATAATATGTATACAAACTCAGAGTGTTACATAATTTGTTATTACTATAAACTTGGAAAAAGTTCATAATCAACGAATTTGACTAACAATCTCGTTGAATAAAGTAATTTGTAACCTTTCTCCTTTATTAACACTGAATTTTATTAACACCTCATGGAAAATCCAAAAATTGCTGAATTTCAAGGCTAACTAGCTTAAAAACAGCTTTTATTATCCTTATTTTTCGGAATGATCCCAGTTTGTCCTGCTGTACTTTCCGATTGACTGAAAAACAGGCAAATCCTTTAAAATTATTTTGATGTTTTTCATTTTTCAGCTCAACAAATATCATTGCAAAAGAAATATTTTATATGACTCAGCTGTACGGTTTTTGTAGCAAAAGTTAAGCCAAGGGTTAACGAGATTATATCTTCGCAGGGAGAAACTAAAATGTACCCAACGTGTTATTTCAAAAGTGTTTGAAAGCGCTTTTGATTTCAACGAATCTGTGCTTCGTTGGATTAGAAATCGCTTTTAAGACCGTTTAATACAACAAATATTGAACAGTTTTCCCAAAGGTGCTTGGAACTTCAATAATAGCTTAAAACAAGTTTAATAAATTTAGATCTTGACAGATTTGTTCAATGAAGAATAACTAACTAAGTAAAATTTAATGCTTCACAATTATCGGGACTTCCTTCTGAGAAGTACTCATAAGTACGCGGTATCTGATTAGACCTTATGGAGTGATCAAATATTTGACATTGGTGTTTAGTACTTTGAATCCTCCAACAATTCAATTTAATTTACAATACCTTCTTACTTACTTAAGCCAGCGCTACAGTCCGGTGTGGACCTGGTCCTCAACCAACATGCGTCTCCAGCCAGCTCGGTCCCTAGCTAGCTGTCTCCAGTTTCGTACGCCAAGTTGGTTAAGGTCCTCTCCCACCTGAGTCGCGGTCTTCCTCTACTGCGCCGCCGTCCCTCCGGGTTGGTTTCGAAGACCTTCCGGGCTGGAGCGTTGATGTCCAACCGCTTTACATGACCTAGCCATCTAAGCCGTTGGAGTTTATTTCTGCTAACTAGGTCAGTGTCGCTGTACAGACCGTACAGTTCGTCGTTATATCTTCTTCCCCATTCTCCATCTACCTATGCGTACGGGACCAAAAATCACCGGAAGAATTTTTCTCTCGAAGCATCCTAAGACGCTCTTATATTTTTTTGACAGGTTTCAGGCCTCGGGGCCATAAATGAGAACCGGGATGATGAGTGTCTTATAGATGGCGATTTTATATGCTCGAGAAAAGACTTTTCTTCTCAATTGCCTTCTAAGTCCAAAAAAGCAGCGATTTGTAAGAGTTATTCTTCGTTTGATTTCAGCGCTGGTGTCGTTGTCTGTGTTAATAGCGGTGCCTAGGTAGACAAAGTCGTTAACTACCTCAAAGTTATAGCTGTGAATGGTGACGTTTTGTCCAAGACGTCGTCGTTCAGTGTCCTTTTTTGATGACAGCATATACTTGGTCTTGCCCTCATTGACCACTAAACCCATCTTCTTCGCTTCCTTCGCAATGCTCAAAAACGATCCACTGACATCACACTTTGATCTTCCAATTATGTCAATATCATCAGCGTATCCGAGTAATTGGATGGACCTTTGGAAGATTGTGCCTCTAGTGTTGAAGGTTGAGTTTTGCACAATTGTTTCCAGAACGATGTTGGAGAAGTCGGATAACAGTGCATCGCTTTGTCAAAAACCTTTTTTGACATCAAATGCATCGGTGAGATCTTTTTCGACCTCTATAGAGCAGCATGTATTCTCCATCGTCATTCTGCACAAGCGGATAAGTTTGACAAGGACGTCAAAACTAAACATTGTTCGGTAGAGCTCTTCCCTATAGATGCTGTCATACGCGACTTTAAAATCGATAAAGAGATGGTGGGTATCGATTTGAAGTTCCTGGGTTTTTTCCAAGATCTGCCGTAGTGTGAATATTTGGTCGATACTGTACTTTCCTGGCCTGAAGACACTTTGATAAGGACCTATCAGGTTGTTGACGAACGGCTTCAGACTTTCACATAATACGGCAGGGAGGATATTATATGCAATGTTAAGGAGACTGATGCCTCTGTAGTTGGGGTAGTATAGAGGCTCTCCTTTCTTATGTATCGGACGCACTATGCTGAGATTCCACTCATCGGGCATGCTTTCCTCCGACCATATTTTGCAGATGAGTTGGTGCATGCTCCCTACCAAGTCATCGCCTGCTGCTTTAAATAGTTCGACAGCGATACCGTCAGCTCTAGCAGCTTTGTTTGACTTAAGTTTAGATATAGCTATCTTCACTTCTTCAAGGGCAGGTAGGTGGAATTGTTGATCTGCTCCTTTGAGGTTGAGTGGTTCTATCTCCCTTACAGCGGAATTCGGTTCGTCATCGCCGTTATATAATTTGGAGAAATGATCTTTCCATAATCTCAGCATCGACTGCGGTTCTACTACGATGTTCCTCTGATCGTCTTTACAGGCTTCGGTTCGTCTCTGGTACCCTTCAACACCTTCATTTGTCTTAAAAACTTGATTACAATGCAAGCCTAAATCTTTTTCACTTTCTCGAATAAATATCTTTGAACAAGAACTTTAACCGAAACCTCTACATCGCTTGGGTATCACCGCAATGGCTTTTGCTTGTTATTTTTCTATTCCTTATTCATTCATGCACTAATGAGAAAGCCAGTTACATTCTGCTTCGTAAAGATTAAAGCCGTGATACCCTCAATAACAGGAATGATTATCAGTTTGGCCTTGATCTCTATTTCGGAAGTTCCTTTTATCAAATACAGAGATTTATTTCTTCACGGGACTACACGAATGTTGAATGCTTTAGGGGGACCAACATTTGTCTCGTATGGCAATGTGCAATGGTTCTTTTTTATATCCTATCCCCTTTCATAAATTATCGACTTGAGTATTCAATACCCTTCGAGTGCGCGCTATAAATTAAAAGAAGAAGAAGTTGGGATGCGACCCACACTGATAACTTCCCATCCCGTCTGTCGATTTGTCTTGCTTAAAAGTTGGTATGTTTTCGTGTTGGGTTAAAAAAGTTGTCAGTTGAATTATTCTTGAAAAGTTTTAAAATTACCAACAATATTTTTCTTATAAAGAAATAGTTTAGTTTTAAAATCTTATTTTTTTAAATATGTTTTTAGTGGAAAACCAATTTTTACCAATTTTAGTACAATTTATTAAAGTTTTACCAATTAGATAATTGAAATTAATTTGAGAGATATCAAGAACCAAACATCAATTTGTACCAAATTTTGGTACCATTTTTTGTATATTTTATTTTTTTTTATTGAAAAAACGGACTTTTTGAGTTTTATAAAAAACTACTGAATATCGAAAACAATATTTTCTGTGAAATAAAAAAAGTTCGAAAACAATATTTTTAATTTTTTAAAAGCTATTTGAGTCGAAAGTAAATTTTTATCAGGTTTTAGTATTGTTTTTTTTTAGATTTTTGTTGTTTGTAAAAAAACTGTCAATAAAATTTTTTTCACAAGTTTTTACTGAACGTTGACAACAATATATTTTAAAAGATAAAAGTAGTTCAAAGCCAATATCTCAAACATTTGAAAAGATTTTTGAGTGGAAAATCAATGTTTATCAACTTTTGTTAATTTCTTTTTAGGTTTTTAGTTTTTTTTTTAAAAAACTGTCAATTCTTCTCAAAATTTTTCCGAATGTTGAAAAAAATATTTCTTATAAGTAAGAATTAGCTAGAAGCCATAATTTCAAAGTTTTGGTCGAAAATCAGTTTTTACCAACTTTGAGTAATGTTTTCTTTAAGTTTTAATTTTTTATAAAAAAAAACTGTCAGTTTGCCTTTTTACGCCTTGTCAATTGACCTTTGATTTCACAACTGTTTCATTTGATATCTTTGACACTGCTTCAACTTTTTTTCACCGATTTTGTCCACAAGAAATAATTAAAAGCATACAAATATGGGGCTTCCCGGGGCCAATCTTCTTCTCCTTCTTTTTCTCTTAAAGGGTATTTGAAAAGCTTTTTATCAAACCTTGTACCACAACCTTTTGGTGCACTTTGTTAAGCGGGTTCGCGTTTTTTTTGTTCGAGAATTTCCATCAAACAAATTTTTCAAGGGAATTAGCTTCAAACTTTTATTTTGTTTTATTCTAAAAAGTGGTACTTTGCAAGATTCGTATAAAAACAATAATTTTTCAAAACTTCCAAAGGCAAGTTGTATGTTTTTAAATATATTGATAATTTTGTGAGTTTTACCCTTGAACAAACGCTATCATTTCAGAAGTAAATGTAAAGAATATTTTCATATCCCACTAGTTGTCAAAAAGGCATAAGATGTCCTTATATTATATGGAAAAAGGATAACCTTTCACCTTTTCACCTTAGTCATCAATACTTGGAATTGATCTTAGTTTTTTAAACACAAAACCTCGTGTTATATTAGAGTTGATTGGCAACTAAAAAAATAAGCCTTTACCACCAAGGTAATCCGCGACCTTATAAAAGTCCTTAGGAACAAACCATTAAAAAAATGCCACACAATATGCCTTTTCGATTTTATAACCCTTTTTTGGTCAGGATGGTTGGACCACCAACCTAAATTATACCCCAAGTATATACACCGACAGGAAAAAAAAACTAACAATTATTGTTCGGTTTACCTGATCATTTATAGCAAAAAGGAAAATCCTTTTTTCCGCGTTCAATTCGAAGAAACCTCCATTAACAACAATATTCAAAACTAACCAAATGCCTCTTTTTTTATTGCAACGCGAAAAATCAACAGCAACCATCAACAATCAGAAAACCAGAAAACCAGATTCCAAAAAGGGTTATCCTGTTTATTATTATGGTATATGGTATAGTTGGACTAATAAATTCATTCTTTAAAAGCAACCATCAAACAATTTGAATATCTACCAAACTCTCTGATCGGATCGTAAAAACTCACTGATGGTTGGTAGGCATTTACTTCCAAGAATCAACATTTCCTGCTGACACACATGAAAAACAAGCGACAAGACGCGACGAGGGATTTAGTTCTCTGATCATCACACAGACGAGAAAAAGGGATCTGTGTTTATTTATATAAGTGATTCTTTTTAATAAGAATTCCAAAGGTACGCTGTATGCACATATATGCAAACTAATCGACTCTGGAGCGACTTTAACACTAACACGGAGGCAGAAAGGACGAATGTAAATTGTAAACATTAATTGTTTACTGAGTGCACAAAATTAAGGCATATCCTTTTACAACAATATGTACCTACACAAACAAAAATCTACCCTTTCTCCTTCCGAAAAATATCAACAACAAAAAAACAAACTAACTGAATCTTTCATTGAAAGACACACAAAACCCTTACAGAATGAAAATTTGCCGCTATAGGTAATTCTTCGTGTTTTTTTTCCATTTTAATCCTTAACCCATTCGTTTTTTAATCCTTTTTTTAAAAAAAGGCTGTAAAAGATTTAGAGCATCATAAAATAATTGTCGCGAGATTTGTCTCCACAAAAAAGAATTCCAAGTATAAGGACCTCGAATAGTATAAGTTTTAAAAGTGAAGAGACATATATTTTATTACCGATGCATCTGCGTCTGTTTAACCCATTCGCCAAATAAAAAGTGCAATAAAAAAAGGATTCTTTTTTATAAAGGTATATGAATGAGGATGGTCTGACCTCGTTCTACAGAAAAACAATGCTAAAAAGAGGGCAGTTGAATTGTGTCTTTTTTAAAAGAGTGTAAACAATATCGATGAACTAGAACAACGCCGCCGCCGTGACTTGATCTTGAAGGGGTTAAAAAGGTCGGTAAGTTCTGCATAATCCTGACAAAAGGAGGTTTATGATCGTTTATGTTAAGAGCACAGCAATACACAGTGGGACAAAAGAGTGTAAGAATTGGAAGGATAAAATTAAATTAAAAGGGTACTGAATATTGTTAATGTACTGATGGTTAGTGCGTTGGACTGTCATGCAAGGGGTCTTGGGTTCAATTCCTAGTACTAAACCCATCTTCAAAACGATCCACTGACATCATGCTTTGATCTTCTATCTCCCTTACAGCGGAATTCGGTTCGTCATCGCCGTTATACAAGTTTTAATACGATGTTCCCATGATCGTCGTTACAGGCTTCGGTTTGTGGATGGTACCCTTGGGATGTTTTTTTTTACCTTTTGGTAAAATTTACGAACCTCATTCCTATTGCGACATGCCTCTATCTCGTCGATGGCGCGCTTCTCATGCTCTCTTTTTTTCCATCTCACAAGCCGGTGTTCTTTTTTCCTTTTCTGCTCGTAGAGCTCGCGAGCAGCTCTATAGTCCTTTTGTGCCGTTTTGTATGCCTCTTGTTTCGCTGCGTGCGCTTGCCGGCATTACTCGTCAAACCAGAGTTTCGCTGTGGTGGCCGTGTAAAACCTTGCACTTCAGAGGCGGCATCTCTGATGGCTGCAAGGCAATGTTGCCACTGGTTTTCAATGCTTAATGCAGGCAGTATAGGACTCCTTAAGAGGTTATTAGAGACTCGATCGGAAAAGGACATGACAGTCTCTTGCTATTGTAGCCCTCTAACGTCGAATCTTCTTACAGTACTCCGTTGTTTTGGCTTGGATCGGGATATCCGTAGCCGTACCTTGGCTACAACGAGGTAGTGGTCCGAGTCAATGTGGGCCCCTCGAAATGTTCGATCGTGCGTCGATCGCAATGTGGTCAATCTGGTTGACGGTTGATTGATCAGGAGTTTTCCATGTCCCCTTGTGGATATTGAGATGTGTGAACTGCGTACTAGCTAACAGAACGTCTCGCCTCGCAGCGACATCGATCAGCCTGAATCCGTTGTCGGAGGTGGTGTCGTGCTGTATCCTCGGATTATGCCACCAAAAATGGCTTCTCTTCCTAGCTTGGCATTAAAATCTCCTAAGACAATTTTTATGTCATATGTCTTGTCCAAGAGCTCGAAAAATATGTCTTTGGTGTCTTCATCTTTCTCCTCTGTTGGGGCATGCGCGCATATTAGGCTTATGTTGGCGAATTTAGCCTTGATGCGGATTGTCTTGATGCGCTCGCTCACACTGTTGAAACTCAGGACTTTTTGCCTGAGTCTAGTTCTAACAACAAATCCTCAACCAAATAGACGCTGTCTTTGTTCTCGGTAGTAGTCGCCGTAGTAGATATCGTAGTCTTTTAGTTTGCGTTTGCCCGGTCCATCCCATCACACTTCTTGGATGACGGTAATATCTGCCTTGCAACAGTTAAGGGCTTCCGCTAATTTTTGGGCTGCAAGTGGTCTGTTAAGGGACCTAACATTCCACGTACAGATCCGAAGTTCGTTGTTCTTATTTCGTTTGCGTGGGTTGTCAACAGTGAATCCGTCCGTATCCGAGGCTTGTTGGTGCTTCGCAACTAAAGGCATTTTTTACATGGCCAGGAAGTCACCCCGACGGCACAACCCCCAACTTGGAGGGCTAGATCCTTAGTATAACTCCAAGGAAGGGGAGCCGGATAAACCGCTCCTTACAGGCCTGGGCTTCGAATATGTCGAAGAAGCCCTATAAGGTGTTCACTAAGTAGTTCAACCTTACTGGAACTGTAGACGCCACCGTTGATTCCATCTCGAGAATTCGTCCGCTGCCGCCTGGATAAGGAGAGGTGCCTTAGTGGAAACACAAGGCACCCGATGTACACCGCGGGGAGGTGGGTTTTGAGAAAAACCTGTGGACGCTTGTGTCCCCTTGAATGCACAAGTCTACCATTTGAACATCGTAATGAAAAAAAAGTGCTTTCTCAAACTAACCGTTCGGATTCGGCATATAAACAGTAGGTCCCTTCCATCCCTGACAACATTACTCGCACACAGGAATTGTTGAGAGTTATAAGTGACTAGGCTCTGGTTCGTCATGGACTGTTGCGCCACCTAATTTATTTATTTTATTTTAGAATAATGTTAATGAGAGAACCGATACTAAATTTTCAAATCGATGTTTGATCTAATAGGTACTTTTATTCACCGGTCAATAATGTATAGTTTTCTTTCTGACACACTTTAAAATTTCTGTAGTACGTTAAGTTTTTGAAATATACCTATCTGAAAATGTAAACAAAATACCCAATAAGTTGTTTTCAACAAAAAATTAAGTTTGATGATTTTACAAAGTACAACTCTTTATGTTTTTTATACAGTTTAACTTATTTTAATATCTTACTTAGTTTTCGTAAATTCTCATTAATAATTAGATGACTAATGAGTCTTCATTTGACACTATCTAAAGGTTTGAAATACCTTATAGTTTTAAATAATTCGTTTTAAAGTAAACTGTTGGTGATATTACCGAATCTGAACTCCAATTTTAGCTTAATGTACTTAAATTCAGAAAGACCTGTTTTTAACATTATTTTCTTAAATTTAAAAAATCGATTTCGTAATGAACGAATGAATTATCTGTTTACAGTTTTTCACTTTGATGTTAAGAACCGTTTCAGCATAAATGCTTAAGTGTTTTTTATCCATTGATTGATTTTAACATCAGATTCGAGCTTAGAAATTAATATGTATAAAGACTTTAATAAAGATCAGCTAACTACGAAATCTTAAGACAGCAACTTATAAAGGTTATCATCAAGTTCGATCAAAAGCTTAAGGCTAAATGGCAACACAATGCGTATGAGAGCCATGATCATGCATTTAAAGACGGGTGCCAAAACTCCCAACATATTTAAAATATTTCAACAAAAAAATATATTCAACAATTAAATTAAGACACTTTTTCAACTTGCTTTCAAACTATTTGGTTTTTTAGTGGCTTCCAACTTTTGTACACCCAAAATTTTGCTAATTCAATTCTGGTGTCAATCTGGGACACTTTTCAAAATAATTATAAGCTTTTTTTAAAAATTGTTCCGAATTCGGTCACGACTTCTCCCACTGTTCTGCATCTAAGACAATACGTTTTCCTTTGAAGGGTTAAAAAAAGAGTTAAAAATGCTTAAAAAGTGCATTTTCTGACAAATTGGTTTACATGTCATAAAACCTTCGAAATCCTTGAGAAAAAAAATACAAAATTTTAATTTTTTACGACATTTTCTATTTTTCCTTTACTCCGTATAAAATCGACCTCACCAAAACTTAAAAACACAAAATTCAAATGCGTGCGGTATATTTAAATCTCTCTCGTTGCCCTAAATTGTCTAGAAAATATGATTTAATTAATATTTTTTTGCTAAGATGGCAATGATTTTCCACACAGCCAAGAATTAACTCGATAACCCTTTGACTAATGCCGCTTATCTCCAATCTCTGTGGTGGCTTTGGTTGGTGGCGGAAATCTTCTAAGGCCTATATCAAAAGAGTTCATAGCAATAATCATAACCATAATCGTAACCATAACAATAATCCAACCTGTCGTCGTCGTTGTCTTTTTCGGTCTTTGATGATGGTCATCATCGCCGGTAGGTTAGTTGTAGTCGCAGTTGCAGAGAGTCGGTGTTTTTCTATGTCAGCCGATCAAAACGATCGTCATACGATCAAAAGACACCCATTTTTTGACACAGGATCATTGAAGAAATCAACGATTTTCAAAACCTAAAAACATACAACAGTTGGGCCTTCATCGTAGCGTCATCGTCGTCTTCGTCATTGTCGATCGTCCCCATATCATATTGATGATCACTTCTACCGGAACAAATTGCATCAATCATCTTTTTTAATGGCGTATTTTTTTCCCTAACATCGGGTTTTTCTTTTATACTTCTGACCATTTTAATTTCGATGTGCGGTAAAAATTAAGATAGCCTATATAGCTGAAAGAAATACATAATATTGAAATTATTGGTGTTCAGTCGATTGCTGACTAATTAAATTCGTGGTGGGCTCGACTTTTTCTTTTGATGGACATTCAAACCTTTATACAGACTGACAGTGCAGTGACACACAATGCAGAAGGTTAAAATGTGGCGTTCTCACCGACAAATTTTCACAAAAGTGATATGGTAATTATGAGTCCTGCTGTGAATGGTCTTAAACAGAGCAACCAATACAATAGAATGCGCATTGGCGCTTTGCGGGACAGTTGGGACTGGGATAATGATGATCATGCGTGAAAAGTTTTATAATTTTAGTGGAATACTAATTGGATAGAATTTTGTTATTGTTGTTTCGTTTTTGAATTCTAATATTTTTCTTGGTTTAGTTTTGGGGCGATGGATTTGGGTCGATGGATAGTCCTCTTTATGGTGCAATGAAATTCATAGATATTTCCATTTAAATTAAGTTTAGATAGATATTTTTTTATTGATTTTAAATAGCTGTTGAATTGAAGGAAGACTCTTTTCTTTTCAGTACGCATAAAAGATTTCCAACTGACGGACGCGTGATGTTGACTAAATTATTCTGTTAATAGCTAATCGTAAAGTTGTGTATCTTTTCATTAAAATTTGTATTCATACCTTTTAATGGTTTAACTGGTTTGATACACGACAAATATAATGGGCTTCAGGATGCAATTTTATAGCAACGCCAGATAAACTTACATGATTTAATGAGCCCAAAACTGTGGTAATGTGCATACAAAGTAAATTTTGCTTTTTCTTACAAGAAATTTTACCCTTTAAGTGCACAGCTGCGTTCAACAAAAAAAATGGAAGAACTTCGATTTGGAAATACGAATTTAGTTGGCTCCTGTTAAAACAATTCGCTCTTAAGCTTTATAATAATATAAAATCCATTTCTAGGGATAAGTCAAATTTCCAAGATTTTTCGGTTCAAAAAAGAAATAGCCTCGTTTCTAAAATCACATCAAAGTGAAGTTTTCACCTTTTTTGAGTGGGAGCCTAGTACCTAGTAGTTTTTCGATGCTGCCAATCTTACGAATCAAACTCTGTTGTCATTAATTTTCTCATGCAAACTATGGTTGCCTTCGTAATGTCTAAAGACCGGATTTTGATGTATATTTGCGTTCAAACTCCACAAAAATAACTTTTACATCATACCTTTTCCAGGCTTTGAGGAACTTCCGACTTGTTCATAATAAGACTCTTTCTCTTCGTCAGGGGATTCCTCCGTAGAGTTACGTGGATGATATTGTAAAATTTGACTCTCACGCTAAAAGTAGCCTTTCGCTTAAAGCCGATATGGTAGTATACTTACATTTTTCCACGACTAGGAAGCCTACTCCGAGCATATGTTTTTTTTGTGTGACAGATTTAACACACATCATATCCTTTCTTCTGTAAAACACCAAAAACTGTCCATCGTATCTTTTGTAATACTATTATGTCAGGCTTGTATTATGACAGCTATCGGCTATCTATAAAGGGCGATCTTAAGTTATAAAAAAACGTTGTCGTGGTTGCGTGGTTGTCATCGTTAAATCATACAATTTTTCTCTAGAGCCGTTAAAATAACGGTAAAAGAGAGTAAGACAAGAAACTTTACGCCGATGTTCAAGCGAAGTATGTGAATATGAAAAGCTTAGAGTACTATCGTCAGCGAAACAATGTCCTGGGTTAGAAATTGCAGACAGTATCATTAATAAAAATGAGCAAGAGTATTGGAAATAGAGCAGAGCCCTGAGGCACACCAGCACTTATTTTGTGGTTTTCAGACTTGAACTCATCCAATACTACTTGTATTGAACGATTCGAAATGTAATTACTAATCCAATGAAGGAGGCATTCTTGAAAACTGAAAGCACGAATTTTCGATAAGAGAGATTGATCCCAAACCCTATCAAATGCTTTTGAAACATCAATGCAATAATCTTCCTCCAAAGCGATGTATAGATTTGCTCCATTGTTCGGTGAGACGAACCATGAGATCAGCAGTGGACCTATTGCTGCAAAAGCCATATAGTCGGTCATTAAAAAGCTTTCGATCTTCGTTAAACAGTATTTCAATGAACTTAAAAAGAAGAAACGTGAGTGTAATTGGTCGGTAATAAGAGGATGAGGAAGATTCAAAATATGGTTTTCCATCCGCTCGGAACGAGACCTAAGAAATAGGATGGTTAGGTTATAGTGGCTGTCCAAGATGGAAACGGACACACTTAGGCCAGTTTAATGGCCCATTGTGATACCACATGAATCTTGAGGCTTCCTCCTTAGCTCAATGGAACCAGCTTGAGTTACGAAACGTGAGAGGCTGATTATACCGATATGATTTAGATCGTTAAAGAAGAATTCTCCTAGGTAATTCTTGCGTTTTCGACCTAGAGCAGGGCATGTGCAGAGAAGATGAAGAACCATTTCTACCTCTTCCTCGTCAATACAGCTTCTGCAATAGCTATTTGAGAAAACGCCTAGTCTCGTGGCTTGCTTTCCTATTAGACAGTGTCCGCTTATGACACCTATTATAGAGCTTATATGCGATCTGCTTAGAGAGAGCAAGCACCTTGAACGTTTTATATCCAGTGTTGGCCAGATGTTTTTTGTGGCTTGACACGTGGATATGTTGTTCCACCTGGTGCCTGCCCTCCTCGCAGCGTTTTGCATTAGCATTAGCAACAGTTTACAAGTAGCGATTGGTATGCCAGTACTTGCCAAACGTGGTAGCATGGGCTGTACTGTACCGTTCCTGGCGAGTTCATCTGCCTTACAGTTACCTGGAATGTCTCTATGGCCCGGCACCTAGCAAAGGTGAATATTAAACTGTTGCGCCATCTCCATTAGAGATGATCGACAGTTATGGACTGTTATAGAGTTTGTAGAGACAGAGTCCAGAGATTTGATAGCGGCCTGGCTGTCAGAGAAAATACGGATATCAGATGTTGATACCACGTTTTCTTTGAGCCAAGACAAGACTTGTTTAATTGCCAAAAGTTCCGCCTGGAACACGCTACAATGATTGGTAAGGCGGAATGAGAGACTTAATTTCAGTCGGTCAGAGTGCACACCTCCACCAACCACTTCTTTGGTTTTTGACCCATAGAAATAGGATAGATGAAAAAGATTATGCAGTGGTATTGCCAGAATTAAAGAACACCTCTTCAGAACAATAGCGGTTATACCATCTGGACCAGCGTATTTATGCATGTTAAGATCTTTAAGGACACTCGAAGGAGTGCAAATCGCTTACCCCGTAGAATCACTAACTAATCAAAGAGATTAGCTTTCTATAAACAGCTAAAAGATGGAGTGTCGTTGACAACGAGCATGTTTTTACAAATGACCAAACATTTTGTTGGTTATGTAAAAATTTGTTCCGTCGAATATGGGCGTTGCAGGTCTTCCTGGCTTGCTTGAAGTTATTCCAATTTCAGTTGGATTGGCTTTGAAACAACGGAAACTTACCTTCTTAACCCTAACAACCTCTTTACAGCTCGCATCGAACCATGCGTTTTTCTTAGGTCTGATGCTTTAAAACCTATTCGGGATAAAAGTTCTCATTCCCAGGAGACTCAAACTTGTGATCATATCAGCGCTGTCGTCAAAGTCACTATTGAGGAAGCACAGTGACCAGTTAAAGATCCTAAAATAATCATTGAGACCGTTCCAGTTGGCTTTCTCGTATTTCCAAACGGCCCTTATAGCTATCTTTCTTTAACTAGAGAGTTTTACACCAGAAATTTGCTGATGTGACACAATTTCTGAGCCTTGCTTCTTCATGTTAGCCTATTTGTTTGATCATATAAGCAAAGCTAATCCTTAATAGTTACTGCAGTTGCATGTTTTCGAATGTGAAAACCCCACTGATAATTTCCCATCCGTCTCCGTCGGTTTATTTTTCTAAGACTTTTAAAAAAACATACATTTGAAGTTAATATCTTTCTTCGTTCTCATTTTACTTCAGTCGAAACCTATTTCTTTTACATGTTTTAGTTGTTTTTGTAGGTTTTTGTGCTTTGTAAAAAAGTTTTCAACTAAAGTTTTCTAAATTTACGAACAATTAGCAAAAACTTTTTGGATATGATAAAACTGATTTGATTCCATTATTTGTTTCTGACATTTTAAGTCGACTTGAATGGATTTTTTTGAAAGTTTTCATTTCTTTTGATAATACCGAATGGAATTTTCTAAAACCATTATTTCCCGTTAACAAGATAATTTTACATAATAAATGGCGCAACAGTCTTTAGAGAACCAGGGCCTTAAAACTGACAAACCATTCCTGTGTGCCAGTCATGTCAGAAATGGACGGTCTTAATGCCGAATCCAAACGGCTAATTTGAGAAAACATTTTCTTGGAGGATTAATCAATTCCTCGCACGGGCACTACTTCTATTTTGTAAAGAATGTAATGATTTTGAAGTCTCAAAATGTTGAAATCGAACATTAGTTCTTACCAATTTTGCGTTGTATTTTTGTAGATTCTTATATCTTAGAAACAAAACTGTTGTCAGTTAAAGTGTTTAAATAAATGTTTAAAACATTATTTTTTAGAAGGTTAAATCAGTTTGAACGCAAAACCTTAAATTGTTGATTTCTAAGTCGAAATTTAATTTTGACCGACTTTTAGACTTTAGCGTTACTTTTATGCTTACTTCCATGTTTCTCAAAATTTCACCAGGTGTCAAAAAAGTTATTCTTCGTTCAAATAAATTATTCTGAAGGTAAAAGCATTTTTGTTAGTATAATAATTGAGGTGAAAATTATTTTGTTTCAGTTTTTTTTTCACTTAAAATTTAAAGAAAAGCTTTAACTTATTTTTAAAATTGTTAAAAAATTAGAATCACGTCATTATTAGATTCTAAGGACTTTGAAACGTCTAGAAATGTCAAAATTTTCAATTCGAAAAATCATTATTATTTAATAAATAATAATAGTGGTGCTTTTATTACTGCACAGGCTCTATTATTAGGATTTTCAATACAGTCCAGTGTCATAAATTCTGAATGAGACATTCAGGTTAAATTTGTAAAATTAAATGCACCAAAAAATAGAAAACTATGCTGACTCAGTAATATACCAAAAAAGTAAAAAAAAAATCAAACCAGATCTACCTATGATATGCCTAGTGAAAGTCCATAAAATACGTTTTTATTTCTTTGATAAACTGAACTTTATGCTTCTCCAACCTAACTTCTATGCTGATAGTTTATCTTTAGATAATTTTTATGATTTTGGAACACTTTTAATTGGGGTGTGTATAGTGTTGGTCTGCGTTCAATTTGGTTAGCCCGACAGCATTGGCGCCACTTTTAATCCGTTCAAATAATATAATCACACCAAAATGTAAAGCCTATTTGCGCCAATGATCTGACCAAAGACTCGATGTAAATCGGTTGAGCATGGATCATAAAAGCATGCGTTTTCAATATAGACGATGTGGGATTTTTGAGTTTTTCAGCATGCTGAACAAATTTATTTTTGAGTTGTGGGTGAGGAGCGGGTTGCTGCCTCGTCGGTTCTTTGCTTAATTTTTTTGTTCGGTAGAGATGGGAGGATGATCAATTAATGACTGATCATTCAAAAATATATTCATGGATAGAAACATGTATGGATTGTGTGTTATAAATGTGGGAATTATGAGCTTGCACCATTGACGCCAGTAGTCTGTAAAAAGAATATTCAAAATCATTAATGATGCGAACGCAATCGCAAATGATCGTTAAATGCATTTTTATTGATTTTTCAACAACACCATCATCTTCATACATCATCGCGAGGAAAATTGATTTTCTTTTAATTTATTTTACTTTGGGAATGTGTTCGAGTATTAAAAAATAAACATTATTTACCTCAAGGAAAATTTCTATTTTATATTTATGTATTGTTTTATGCTTAAACGTTTAGATGAATTTTTGTTTGTTTATAACAAAAAGAAGAAAACACAATAAAAACGCTTTTGGTTTATATATTTTCTTTGAAAATATAAAAGGTATATGAGGAATAGGTAGACACACACAATCGATAAATCGATTTTTAAAACTTAAAAAACGAAATAAACTTTTTGAAAAAAAAAATTTTTAAACTTTGTGTATAAAAATGGTTATTTTTATATTTTGGGAAAAGTAAAGAATGTGAACTTACTTTTGGGAGAAACAAAAATAATAATAAAAATCAATATTTGAAAAATTAAAATTGACCAAATAAATTCTTAAAAAAGAGGCTGGGATGCGACCCACACTGATAACTTCATATCCCATCCGTCGATTTGTCTTGCTTAAAAGTTTGTCTATATGTACTCGTATCAATTTTTACCAAATTTGCGTCCTATTTTTTTTAGATTTTATTTTTTATGAAGAAACGGACTTTTGGAATTTTATATATAAATTACTGAATATCGAAAACAATATTTTCTGTGAAATAAAATAATTTTGAAGCCAATATTTTTATTTTTGAAAAGCTATTTGAGTCGAAAGTAAATTTTTACCAAATTTAAGTATTGTTATTGTTAGAGTTTTATTTTTTGTAAGAAAACTGTAAATTCGATTTTTCTCAAAATTTGCCCTAATGTTGAAAACAATGTTTCTTATAAGTGAAAATTAGTAAGAAGCTATTATCTCAATTTTAGAAAAGATTGTTTTTTAATTTTTTGTAAAAAAACTGTCAATTCGTTTTTTTTTCAAAATTTTACTGAATGTTAACAATAATATTTTTTGAAAGAAAAAAGTTAATGAAAGCCAATATCTCAAAGTTTTGGAAGTATATTTAAGTTGAAAATCAATTTTTATCAATTTTTTTTTAGGTTTTTATTTTTTTTTAGAAAAACTGTCAACTTGATTTTTCTCAAAGTTTTATCAGATTTCAAAAACATTATTTTTCGTTGCACAAAATTGGTTTGGAGATGAAATCATATTTTGTCCGCAAAATTTGCGATGAGACAATTTTTTTTTCAGTTTTTTTGATTTATAAAAAAAAACCGTTTATTGGATTTTTTTCCAAAAATATACTTGTTTTGAATTAAGTTACAATATATCATATAAAATTTAATTTAAGTCTCTAGCATCATTGGTTCATGAGATATTTAGGATCAACCAAATTTTTCAGCTTTTTTTTAAACTTCTATTGTAAAAAAACACTTACGCAATTTTCTTGAGAGCCATTTCTGCCTTATTATCTCTATAAAAAAATTTATTTGAAATCGATATCTCTTCTGGTTCTTGAGCTATGAACGACAAAAAAAACGTCACAATCGTACGGACGTACGAACGTACGTAAACACGCACGAACAGCCATCTTTCTAAAAATCTTTTATTTCGACTCTAGGGACCTTGAAACGTTGAGAAATGTCAAAATTTTCAATTTGACAAATTGGACCTATTATAATAACTTCCTATGGGAAGTTAAACATTGAAGAACATACTAACTTACTTAAGGCGGGGCTACAGTCCGGGGCGCACGTGGGTCTCAACCAACATTCGTCTCCAGCCAGCTCGGTTTCTATCTAGCTGTCTCCAGTTTAACACGACAAGTTGATTGAGGTCGTTATATCTTCTTCTCCATTCTCCATCTATGCATACGGGACGCTCTCATCTTTCTTTGACAGGGTCCAGGCCTCAGCGTGATGATGAGTGTCTTATAGATGGTAATTTGACAAGCTCGAGAGAGGACTTTACTTCTCATTTGCATTCTAAGTCCAAAGAAGCATCGATTTGCAAGAGTTATTCTTCGTTTGATTTCAACGTTGGTTACTTCCAAGTTATAGCTGTCCATGGTGAGTCTAATAAGTAGTTCTTCAATGTCCTTTATTTATGAAAGCAGGTACTTGGTCTTGCTCTCATTGACCACTAAACTCATCTTCTTCGCTTTCGTCGCAATTCTCAAAAACGCTCCACTAACATCACGCTTTGATCTTCGAACTACGGCATTATCATCTGCGTATCCGAGTAGTTGGATGGTGGACCTTTGGAAGATTGTGCATTTAATGTTGACGGTTGAGTTTTTGACAATTCTTTTCAGAACAATGTTGAAGAAGTGGAATGACAGTGCATCGCCTTGGCTAAAACCTTTTTTGACATCAAATACATCGGTAAGATCTTTTCCGACCTTGATAGAGCAGCGTTCATTCTCCATCGTCATTCTGCACAAACGGATAAGTTTGACAGGGATACCAAAACATGATATTGCTCTGTAGAGCTCTTCCCTATAGATGCTGTCATACGAGCCTTTAACACCTATAAAGAGATTGTGGCTATCGATTTTAAGTTCCTGGGTTTCTTCCAAGATCTGCCCTAGTGTGGTCGTTAGTGGACTTCCCTGGTCTGAAGCCACACCACGGACCAATCAGGTTTTTGACGAATGGCTTCAGATGTTCACATAATACGACAGAGAGAATCTTATATGCAATGTTAAGGAGACTGATGCCTCTGTAGTTGGCGTTAGAGGGTCTCCTGTCTTAAGTATCGGGCACACTATGCTGAGATTCCACTCATCGGGCATGCTTTCTTCCGACCATATTTTGCAGATGAGTTATTGCATGCTCCCTACTAAGTCATCGCCCGCTGCTTTGAATAGTTCGGAAGCAGAGCCTTCAGCTCCAGTAGCTTTGTTTTACTTCAGTTTAGATATAGATATCTTCACTTCTACGTGGTCGTGTCGCATAGGTTGAGTGGTTCTAATTTCTTTACAGAGAAATTCGGTTAGTAATCGTGGTTATATAATTTGGAGAAGTGGTCTTTCCATATTCTCAGCATCGACTGCGGTTCTACTACGATGTTCCCCTGATTGTACCTTAAGGCCTCGTTGCGTGGCTAGTACCCCTAAAATTCACAAGTATAAAAACAAAACTTAGTGATTCAATTGTGTTAGAAGTCCCCTTTTGGGCGAAAGAAAGCAACGTATTTACTTGTGTTTTCTACAACGGTAATCTGGATCTGTTATTATTCCCTACTACAATTTTCTGTGAAGAATTTTCCAGAAAAGTTATAGTCTGCTATTTTTATAGAAATTTTTTGAAGTTTCCAGAGGTTGTTGTTTAAGACTGACAATTTACCGTCATATGGCTCCTGCGCGGACGAAAAATCAAACCAAATAAATGTTGGTGACAAATCTATCAATCCCAAATTAAGGAACGACTAAAAACAATTTTTTGTACGTTTAGCGGAAATCCAAAAACACGATTTATTCTTATGGTTCAATTATAATAAACCTGCGGATCAAGAATTGTGTTCAATAATTTCTAGTTTTGCTGAGAAATTTGTAGAAAAAAATTCCTTCCTACAACAATAATGAAAAGTTTCATTATGGACTGATTTTATACCGTCTTTTGTGTAACGTACAAAATGTGGCTGATTACTACGAGTACAACAATACCCTACTTGGGCTTTGTATTTTTTTAAATTCTGTAAAAACCCGTAATTTACCATTAGATTGCAATATTTTCCGCATTTTTTACCATTAGCTCACCTGCGTCCACTTTGTATTTTCTCCACAACAACCAAATTATCTTTTTCTAATAGACCACTCTTAACAAAAAATAATTTCATCCCTAAGTCTCAATAAAATACCCATTTAAATGCCTCTTCAGTCGAAAAACATTAAAAATCTTCCAATTATTTCAACTACCATACTACAGTCATCGAACCATCGAAAATGTAATCTGACAGATTATTAACGTAATACCTAACCTATGCCTTCTACTTCGATACCGACAAATTACCTATGAAATCTTTTGTGTACATGATTAAACTATATATTATGAAGAAGGGATATCCCATCGAGCCGACAGTCTTATTGCATAAATATATACAATCATCTAGACTCAACCTAACCTGGACAAACAACTCCATTACCATTAGCTTGATCCTAAAATTATATACACACATGAATTTGTTACGCTTCTTCACGCCAACTAATAAGGGATAGAGGCGGATAGAGCATCAGTATAGTACTGAGGCGGTATCGGAAAACTTCCATCACCCAGAACCAATCCTTGCAATTGTCTTGGATTTTCTTTTTTTTATCTCTGCACAAAAAAATATTGACTGCATATTGAAGTTAGTCCTTGTTGAGTATTTCCATCAATTTTTAAGGCTTTCTTAGTTTTTTGCTTAGAAGAAAATTCACAATAAAATTTCACAATATCCCACCAGTTTTGATTAAATCCCATAAATTCTCAAGACCGTTTAATGTATCTGCAGAATTGTATCTCCTGCACATGCCACCTCCATCATCATACCCCACCACAAGGCACAACGACTGCTGATGGGGAAAACCAAATATCCTTGCGCATTGTCTTCTCAATCACTTTATACGAGAAGTGATATTATCAAATCCATTCTAGATAGAAGATAGATACTTTCCATGCATGAAGATAAAGATAAGACGAAAAAAATAAGATAAACCGAAATGGCAGCCATATCAGGCGCGCCGCAAGGACTTTTGCTCTACTCCTTTATTCTTATGGTGTATCCAAGATCTGGAGGAGTATATTATATAGCCACATGTGCGCTATTGAGTCTTCTCGGTGGTTACCATGTTTGGTATCGTTTTTGGTTTGATATTGGGTTTCATATATTGGGATTTTAGTACCGCATCAAGGAGTGAATAAAATTTTAAATTGCCCCACATACTCCACCAAAGCGTGGTAGGTATACAGCCGTATAGCCGAGCTGGTTTAAAATAAAGGATGACATCGATGAACACCGAGATAGTACGGAATACAGTTTTGTATATTCGCATTGTTTCGCTTTTCCAAGGTGGATTCCTGATATTGTATACTCTCTTCAAGTCAGGCGATACAATATTATCTAACCTATATATCCTTTTGGGAGAATTAGAAACGGTGTATCCGAAAGGATAGAGATTCACTCTTAGTTATCAGTTATTCGAATCTCAAGTTTTGATATCTTCTTCTTTTTTTTAACCATCACTATAAGCTGTATGGGGTGTGGTGTGGGTTCTAAGGGTATGTAGATGGGTTTGGAAAAGAGACTTTGGGTAGAAATATCTAACCTCCATATTATATGCTTTCATCCCAAGCTATAAAATAAAAGTTGATACCACCATTGGGTAATGTCGTTTAACTTTTTCAATCTTTGGCTTTAGAAAGAGATCCCTGGAATTGAATGAATATGTTACGGGTTTTTACGGTTCGGGATTGGAAAGTCTTTTTATTATATGCGTGTGTCATCTGATGCATATATGTGTTCGAATCAGCTCAATATGCGGCATATCACTTTGGGGACATTAAATTCAAATTTAAAACAATGTTATGTTCTTTCTTACTTTGTGTAGCTTATGATTCCCGAACCCCTATAATCGAGGTTAAAATACGACATAAAAGAAACCTTCAAATATTTTTATATTTATTAATTCAGATTGAGCAACGTCAAACCTTCATCTTAATTATTTCAAAAGCTTTGGCCTAAATAAAGAAAATAGCTGAGATTCAAAAAAGTAGGAAACATTAGAAGAATCTGTGAGGAAACAGTGTGAAATGGAATTTAATAACGAAATCTGTTTGCCAAATTTTGATACAATCCAAGCTGTAATCAATAATTGTAATTGTTCAATGAAATATTTTATTAAAAGTATTAAATGAGCTTTTGTACAACAAATTACATCAAATTTTTCTTAAAGCCAGTTGAGTCCAGTATTGATTGCGTTAAAGATTCTATATATGAGACCAACCTACTTTTTTGAAGAGGTCTTCTTTCACTCCTGCGTAATCTTTTTTGTCTCTTAGAAAGAATTCAAAGAAGAGCTTTTAAAATAATAAGTGACAACATTTAAATCAATCACGCCATTGGAACGTTGTTGTTACTTTTAGGTATATTAACGGACAGAGAAATAGCCAGCTGATTTCCTCTCCTTAAACAGCTCAACCGTAATACTCACCTTTCTAAGAATGCCCATATTAGATTGCCCTTGATCTTAATGTTATATACAGAGATTCGTTGTTCAGCCGTACAACGCGAATGTGCAATGACATTACGCAATACGTTTATAACCTAGAAAACTTATGAATCAGCCGTTTCTAATAACTTGGACCTATTGTACCCGCTTCCAAAACAATATGTTTACGAAATATTTGAATGTTTATACACATAAAGTGGCACCTTTGTCTTAGAATAAGTTCTATAAATATTTTGTTTCAGGCCTTAATTGAAATACCAATTAATAATGTTGATGTTATGAAATAAGTGTTATTTAACCTATTACCAAATAAATATAGAATAAATTCAATCAATATTTATTTATACTTAAAACACTTGAATGGCTAATATGGTAGGGAAAATATTTTGGTTTTTAAGTCAATATGTACAGAAATAAAGCTGACAAAAAAACTCCTAGAAATTACGGTTCTTGCAAACAAATGAAATGGTTCTACATTCTCAAAGAAATACCCTTTCAGACTATGGAGGTCTATTGATTCTTTTTTTCATTTTCCATGACCAAATTTAATTAAAATTATTTCGAAAGGTTTTTCTTTATAAATAAACCAGTTGCAAAAAGAAAAATATTAATTATGAAATGTTTGGTTATTATCTTTATTTTAAATTCCTAATTTTAAAAATCATGATTCACGTGCTTGTATTTTGAATTATCTGTGGTAGGGTAACGGCCTAGTCACTGATAAAGTTTCGGTTCTTCTTGTTAGTGACGAAGGTTGCGCTTCAGCTCATCTTCAACTCAATAAAAAACAAAAATTCAGCAGGTGTCGATGGTAAAGGGTGATTTTTTTGAGGTTAGGATTTTCATGCATTAGTATTTGACAGATCACGCGGGATTTCAGACATGGTTTCAAATAGAAAGATGCTCAGTATGCTTTGACATTTCATCGTGAATAGACTTGCTAACGAGCAACGCTTGCAAATCATTGAATTTTATTACCAAAATCAGTGTTCGGTTAGAAATGTGTTTCGCGCTTTACGTCCGATTTATGGTCTAAATAATCGACCAAGTGAGCAAACAATTAATGCGATTGTGACCAAGTTTCGCACTCAGTTTACTTTATTGGACATTAAACCAACCACACGAATGCGTACAGTGCGTACAGAAGAGAATATTGCGTCTGTTTCTGAGAGTGTTGCTGAAGACCGTGAAATGTCGATTCGTCGCCGTTCGCAGCAATTGGGTTTGTGTTATTCGACCACATGGAAGATTTTACGCAAAGATCTTGGTGTAAAACCGTATAAAATACAGCTCGTGCAAGAACTGAAGCCGAACGATCTGCCACAACGTCGAATTTTCAGTGAATGGACCCTAGAAAAGTTGACAGAAAATCCGCTTTTTTATCGACAAATTTTGTTCAGCGATGAGGCTCATTTCTGGTTGAATGGCTACGTAAATAAGCAAAATTGCCACATTTGGAGTGAAGAGCAACCAGAAGCCGTTCAAGAACTGCCCATGCATCCCGAAAAATGCACTGTTTGGTGTGGTTTGTACGCTGGTGGAATCATTGGACCGTATTTTTTCAAAGTTGCTGTTGGACGCAACGTTACGGTGAATGGCGATCGCTATCGTTCAATGCTAACAAACTTTTTGTTGCCAAAAATGGAAAAACTGAACTTGGTTGACATGTGGTTTCAACAAGATGGCGCTACATGCCACACAATTCGCGATTCTATTGCCATTTTGAGAGAAAACTTCGGAGAACAATTCATCTCAAGGAATGGACCGGTAAGTTGGCCACCAAGATCATGCGATTTGACGCCTTTAGACTAATTTTTGTGGGGCTACGTCAAGTCTAAAGTCTACACAAATAAGCCAGCAACTATTCCAGCTTTGGAAGACAACATTTGCGAAGAAATTCGGGCTATTCCGGCCGAAATGCTCGAAAAAGTTACCCAAAATTGGACTTTCCGAAATTATCTTCAAAAAGTAAATGTCATGGACCAATCTAACGTTTCAAATAAAGAATTTTTTTTTTTAAAGTTCTCAAGCTCTTAAAAAATCACCGTTTATATCCAACGTTGTACTAAGACATTTTCCGATGAAGGCAATTAACATTTACACCACACTCTTCAATAATGCACTGAATAATGCATATTATCCAGTGCATTGGAAGACCGCTTTGGTTCATCCTCTCCCGAAAAGGGAAAGAACAACTCCAACCCGTCAAATCTTCGGTCGATAAGTCTTCTTTCGAACATCAGCAAAGTTTTCGAAAAGATTATCAATAGGGCTCTGACTAAGTGGGCTGCGGACAACAAAATAATTCCGGATAAACAGTTCAGGTTCAAGGCGGGTCATGACACAATTCATGTTGCGTCTTAACTCTTTTCCAATATCCAATGGAATAAATCAAAACAACAATGTACTGTTGCTGTTCTAGTTGATTTGGCAAAGGTATTTGACACCGTATGGTTAGAGGGTCCTTGCCTAAAACTGAGCTGGTTTGGCATAACCAAACCGTTGTGGAATATTCTTTATGATATGCTTAACGGTAGAAAGTTATTTGTCAAAAGTGGCAATGTAACGTCTATCAAAACATTCCAAGTTAACAATGGTCTTCGACAGGATGCGGTGAATTTACCGAATCTCTTCAGCACTTACACTCTGATAGGTAGTCTTACAAAGGCAATTGCGTACGCCGACGATCTAATTGCGTACAGAACGGCCCGAAAGGTTGTGGTTATTAGAATTCTCTTGCAACTTAATTTCGACAAGATTCAGGGAATTGCGACGATTGAAAACTGAAAATAAATGGCCAGAAGTCGGAGACAATTCTGTTCCGAACTCCGTTGGCAGGGATACGTGCAAGAATTGGCGCAAGATTGTCATCGTTGACAGCGATAAGCAAGCAAAAGTGTAGTGAAGTACCTTGGTATCTGGTTAGATCAGTATTTATATTTCGACAGACATATAAATGCAGTCGGCTTGACCCCAGAAGTTGCTACATGGCCCTCATACAGCCGATGATCATTTATGGTTGTCCTGTGCGGTTCAACGTTGCCCCTTCCCAGATGGAGAAGTTTCGGGTGTTCGAGCGGCAGTGTTTACGACGCTGTACCGGCTTATATCGAACAACCGAATCTTCTTACGTGCATTACTATCCCAACGAGGTCCTATACAACGGGGTTCGAATAAACAGATTGGACAATTTCTTAATAAAACTTCTTCAACCTCACATTGCAAATGCTATGTCTTCGACCAACAATTTAATTTTGGGGCTTTCTATCCGAACGACGTGTATTTTGAGAGTGCACGCTTGAGCGGCTTCATTCCACCAGAGGAATCCCCCTTTTAGACAGATGCGGTCTGATACAGAAAAGATTGGGAGTTCCGCTAATCTACCACGTCAGACGACGAACCGTGGATAGGCGACTTCTGTACAATCGGGACTTCATGGCACAAGGCGGAGCAGAGCTCCTTTGATTTGGTATTGCTGTGTCCGAACGGGAATGAACTGATAGGGTAAAGCAAGGAACTAATTTTACGAATATTTGTGTAGCTTTAAGATATTTTTAAGAAATAATAAAAAAAAATGAATTAAAAAAAAAAGCTTGGGTTGCAATCGATCACGAAAATCAATCATCAGTGAGCGTGGTTAGTAGACTGATGGGGAACCGTCTCGAAACCTACCGCGTGCTGTTGTCATGTGTTCTTTCTGTCTGTTGTTCTATCTCTTCTGTACTTTTGTCTTGTGTTGCTATCACCTTGTAATGTAATGTAATAATATCCGTGGTAAGTACGTACTATTTTCATGCCAGACATCTTGTGTTCAATCCCTACCTACGTGCCACACAATTGTTCCTGGGTATTGCTTCTTTCGAGGAATTGACAAAACCTCTTATAAATGGTTTCTCATATTAAACATTTAGATTCGACATACAAAATATAGGTCTCCGTTATCCTTGACATTATGCGCACACCATTATGGTTGGGAGTTATAAGTCACTACATCTATAGGCCCTTGTTTTCTAAGGGCTGTTGTATTATCGTTAAGGACCTATGTCAATCGATTTGACTTGCAGCATTCTCCAATTTTTTCCTAGTAAAGAGGAACTGAACAAAAACAGAATTAATTTGAAACACTTGATTCCTTCAGATCCTTCGAATGCACTCAGTTGTAACGGAAAAAATGATCCACTCTATCACTTAAAAAATTGAATAATTCCAAAAATATTTTCCATTTCAATTTAATCCTTTAATACAATCATTTATGTTCGTCACAAGAATTCACCTAAAATACTTCCTTAGAAGAGCACAAGTTCTTATAATCTGGATGTTTTCCAGTCTTGCATCCAGATGCAGGTGGTCCTTCTTCATAAACAGGATTATTAACGAGGTTAGTAACCGCGTAATTACACGTCAGCAAAACTGAATCATATTTGTCCTCATCGATCATCCATACGGACCCACATCCAACTTTAGTATTAAAATCATTAACCAGTACTGTGAAATGTCCTATATCGTCCCTACAAAAGAAAAGTACACAAGCCACAAAATCTAGATATAAATCTATTAATGGAAAATTAAATCAATACATACGGCTCATCCCAATTACTTGGATAGTTGCGAATAATATCCATGTTTGCAAACTCATGTTCCGAATGCCAAGACTTAATCAGATCAGTGAAAGTATCAGCAATTGTTGGCTTCGGCTCTCCCATATACCATGATTGGCCTAGATTCTGTCCAGATAATTTATATGTTTTTGTAGCGTGGCATTCGTCGTGCTCCATTTCACAACCCATTGCCTGTAAACCAGCTAGATAGGCTAATTCATTGTCCCAGGTCATGGATGCCATCCTTTTTGCTGGCTTATAGCCTTCTAACTCTCCACTAGCTGTTTTATCACGTAATTCATTGTGAAGGTCAACGATTAACTTTTTCATGGGTTCATCTATTGTGATAAGTTTTCTTTCTTCGGGACAGTTTTTTCCGAAAGTCTATAATTTTAAGTTTGATCAAAAATGTAATTACTTTGGTTTTCTTTTTAATTCAATTAATTTCTTTAACTTACGCCTGGATGTTCGCATGCAATATGTTTTTCACCGGCACCGCAGAGGGTTTTCGAGCAATAATCCTCAGCGGCTTGAGCTACGCTGATGAGTCCAATAACTCCCAAAAAGAAACACAACACGATCGACTTCATAATGACGGCTGATGTGAGAGGTTTGAACGATTGGCTTCGTATTTATATCAAAAAAATTGCTAGAAATTTTGAGTCAATTTTGTTTAATCATCATAAATACAGCCGTTTTATGATTATTTTATTTTTTTAAGGAAAAATATGGAAAATTTAATATAACAGAATAAATAAAACTAGTCTTATTGTTAGGTACATATTTTTGGTCTATACACACAAACTGATACTTTATTATTTAACAGCTTCAACAAACATCTGAGTCAAGTTGCTAGTGCGAAAAAGACAGATGTTTAAGAAACTCTTTGATCTTGGATAAAATAATAACTTTAATGACTTTACGTAATGTTTTAAAATTAATTTCAAATCAAATAATTTGCGATTCGGAAAGATACTGGGGCCCACACTGTTAACTTCCAATTGGTGCCCTTTATTTGGTAACTAAGGTTATTTTTGAATGCAGGATATTTTATAACCCAGGTTTTATTTCAAGCCAGACTATTTTACTATATGACTATTTTTGCCCTGAATATGTTACTTTGTATCCCAGACTACTTTGTAACCCATGTTATTTCTAAACAATGGTGTTTGCATAAGCCAGATTATTTTTAGCCTTGATTATTGTATAAGATTATAAAAAAAAGAATATGTATATAAAATTTAACTGAGGTAATATCTTAACCCACTATATTTTTTAACGAAGCTTATTTTTTGACCAAATTCATGTTTTAACCGATTATTTTAAAAAACGAGGCTATCTTTAACCCAAGATATTTTATAAATCAGGTTTTTTTTTTAAATCCTTTAATTTTGTAAGGCATATTATTTTATAACTCTGAATATTTTTTTACCAAGGTAATTCTTATATAAAGTGTATTTTTGAAACCAGGTTTTATATAACCCAAGTATTTTTTAGCCCTTTTCATTATCCCTAATAATTTCTTAACCTAGGTTATGTTATATTATTTTTCAACAATTGCCATTAAGTCATTTAAGATGTCTGTGCGTTCGCGACGTTTTTTTCGTCGTCCATACCTCAAGAACCAGAAGAGATATCGATTACAAATAAATTTTGTTATACAGAAAATAACGCAGAAAGAAGCAGAAAGGGCTCTCAAGAAAAATACGTGGGTGGTTTTTTTTACCATAGCAGTTTTTAAAAAAAGGTGAACATTTTGGTTAACCCTAAATATAACGAACCAAAAACGCTAGAGACTTGAATTAAACTTTATAAAATACCGTGTAACGTGACATCAAAGAAGTATATTTTTTGAAAAAAATCCATTTAATGGTTTTTTTTATAAATCAAAAAAAAACTGAACAAAAATTGTCACCTCCAAAATTTTACGACTAAAATATGATTTCATCTCCAAAACAATTTTGTGCAACGAAAAATAATGTTTTTGACATCTGATAAAATTTTAAGAAAAATCGAATTGACAGTTTTTTTATAAAAAATAAAAATCTAAAAAAAAACTAAATACTCAAAGTTGGTAAAAATTTAATGTCGATTCAAATATCTTTTCAAAAACTTGAAATTAAAGCTTCAAACTTAATTTATCTTATAAAAAATATTGTTTTCAACATTTTGAAATATGTTGAGATAAATCGAATTGACCTAAAAAAAAAAATTAACAAAGGTTGGTAAAAATTGATTTTCGTCTCAAATATCTTTTTAAAACTTTGAGATATTGACTTTAATTTACTTTCATCTTTCAAAAAATATTGTTTTAAACATTCAGTAACATTTTGAAAAAAATTTGAATTGACAGTTTTTTTTACAAAAAAATGAAAACCTAAAAAAAATTTATAAAAGTTGGTAAAAATTGATTTTCGACTCAAATATCTTTTCAAAATTTAAAATGTTGGCTTCAAACTAATTTTAACTTATAAGAAATATTGTTTTCAACATTCAGTAAAATTTTGAAAAAAATCGAATTGACAGTTTTTGTACAAAAAATTAGAAACCTAAAAAAAAATTAACAAAAGTTATTAAAAATTGATTTTCGACTCAAATATCTTTTCAAAAATTGTAGAAATTGGCCTTAAACTGCCTTTTTCTTTCAAAAAATATTGTTGTTAACATTCAGTAAAATGTTGAAATAAATCGAATTGACAGTTTTTTTACAAAAAATTAAAAACCTAAAAAGAATTTAACAAAAGTTGGTAAAAATTGCCTTTCTACTTAAATATCTTTTCAAAAATTGTAGATATTTGCCTTAAACTGCTTTTTTATTTCATAAAATATTATTGTCAACATTCAGTAAAATTTTTAAGAAAATCGAGTTGACAGTTTTTGTACAAAAAATTAAAAACCTAAACAAAAATTAACAAAAGTTAGTAGAAATTGATTTTCGACTCAAATATCTTTTCAAAACTTTGAAATTTAGGCTTAAAACTTATTTTATCTTATAAGAAATATTGTTTTCAAGATTCGATAAAATTTTGAAAAAAATCAAATCGACAGTTTTTTTACAAAAAATAAAACTCCAAAAAAACACAATACTAAAAACTCGGTAAAAATTTACTTTCGACTCAAATAGGTTTTCAAAAATTAAAAATTTTGGCTTCAAACTAATTTTATATTCAGTAATTTTTATATCCAAAATCCAACAGTCCGTTTTTTCATTAAACATAAAATCTAAAAAAAATAGTACGCAAATTTGGTAAAAATTGATACGAGTGCATATAGACAAACTTTTAAGCAAGACAAATCGACAGACGGGATGGGAAGTTATCAGTGTGGGTCGTATCCCAGCCTCTTTTTAAAAATTGGAATTTGTGATAATATTTCTTTTGAAGACCGTATCACTTATACAAATGTGTCAAATCTGTATTTTTACTTCTTACTTTTACAAACTTCTTAAAAATAAAAGATATGCAAGGCTTAAATTGACTGGCACTTGCATTTTTGTAATCCTAAAAGGAATTAACAGCAGCATTACCATTTCACTACCATTGTTAAACAATATTTCAAAAATTGCGTTCAAATTTGAAAGATAAAATATTCAATGATCAATGCTTTTGATATTGTGTTAAGACAATTATTAAAATGTTATTGAAAATATTGACCATGTGATAAATTATTAACTCTTCAGACTTTTTGAAAATTGAAACAAAGCAACCGTCGTCGCGTCGTAACCTTATCTAAAAAAAAACATAATACGCCGCCTCTGCCAAATGCTTTTGGAGATATCTTATCTTTATTGTTTTATTTGCAAGACATCATTTATTGCATTAGGTTCCACCGATAATCATTAAGCAGTTTTTGTTTTGTTTTGGTATATTTTCCAACAAGCTGAAATAATATTTTGAAACAACTTTTGAAGATCTTACTTGTATAAATATATGGCAAACAATATTGTATACTTATTATCTAGAAATAAAGATAGCTCCCCAAAATTTTATAAATAAACAAATGTTTATATGTTTTTAAGGAATTTAAGCTTTTATTGTGTTAATTTAACAAAAGTCAACAAAACAAAAAACACAATTATTACTAATTTTATTTTAATAATTGTTTTGTATTAATAATTCTCAATTTGTTACATCCCAAACCGATAGATAAATAACCGAAACTTTTCTGAAAATTGGATTTGTCGAAGCAGAAATACCTTTTCTAAATTAAAAGATCTAAAAAATTGATATTTTAATATATAGTTATTTACAGAACTTTTAGTAAAAATATGAAGGAAATTAAGAACTTTTTTTTTAACAATTTTGCGATTTAATCGTCAAGAACAAAAAAATCACGACTGGGTCGCATGAATTTGTTCATTCAAAATTTAAAAATGTAACCTCAAAAAAAGTTTGTTTTCAAAAATTTAAATGCCATTTGATTTTTACTCTGGTTTTTCACGATTTCGATTTGCGATATTTAATATTCATATTGAAAAAAGCCAAATTGAAAAATAAAATGGCGAAAATTAAAAAAAAATGTAGCGTTTTGTTTTTGAGAAAATTCGAATTTTCGAAATTTGTATTGGTCTTTAAAAAAGTAAAAAATACGCCTTAGGCGAATCGGCTCATAACCTGAATTTCAAGTTTGAACTCAATTGGTCCAAAATATGCTGTAACTTGAACAAAGCAATAAAGCACAACATTTGTGAGAATATTTTTGTAAAGAAATATTTTAGAATTTTGTATCAACTTTTTTCTGAAAAAAAAAAAAAATAGACTCATGAGAACGGTTTTCAAATTAATAATATCGTTTGGGTTATATTTTCAGAGAATATAAAGAGTTTGGCTATTAGGAGTAATATTTTTGGAAAAAAAAACTCATGGTTTGATTCGAGCTGTACAGAGGTTATTAGGAATAAAGATTTAAGTTTCGGACTTACAAAGCCAACCCCACTGAAAAAAATATAATGGGTCGTATTCAAATATCTTAAATAAGTTCTGATTTTATATTTGTTAAACTAAACTTCAGTTTTGATTTTTTTTGTTAATTTTATTAAAAAGGAATTAGATACAAACCAAACTAGGAAAACTACTTGTTGCTTGGACCGGTGGTCGCTGCCAAAGCTTCAACTTCATCTTCCTTAGCTTGAATAAGCACAAGTTCCTGCTTCTTGTCTGCTCTCGGCGTCTGCTTCGACCTGGCTTCGGTGTTCTTGCGGACACGGTAACGGGAGTGAACTACTACTGGTTTTTTGATGATCAAACCTTGATCAATTTACAGATACTTTGACGTGAGTTTGTGTTTGCGATCTCATTGATTTCATTAGGATCCAACCAAACTCTCTTCTTGCCACATCGCATACCGAAGCTGCAAGCCTCGTTTGAAGTTTTAGCGAACTCATGATGTTTACTTTTACTCGCAGTTTCTTGAAAAAGGTTTATGTTATTCATAGACAATTAAAACGTTTTTCAAAGCGATATCCTGGAGTCTAAAAATAAACATGACTAAACCTATATTTAAGCTGTTTTTAGATCTATTAAACTTCAAAAATAAACAAACTAATTGAGAAAACTACGTTGCGAGACAATTATTTGAACATTTAAGAACAAACATTCAAATGTCAAAAGACTTAAACATGTATCAATACTTTGATATTTTGCTGGATGTTGTCTATTATCCAACAGAAAACCAAGGCTCTACTTAACCCTTTGAAATATACATATGAGGACAATTTGTATGAACAGTATCGATTCGAAGAAAAACTGTCAAGTTTATGATTGACGTTTTAAACATTGAAGATAGTAGAATATACCTCAAGACTGTTTCTAACTAAACAGAGCTGCCAAATTTATTAAGAACTGCCAAACGCATTAAAATGTGTGCATTAACGTCCCAAAGGTAGTAAAATTGTCTAGTCATTTGTATAAAATGTGCGCAAAACTAAGTCATCGTCAGTTTCTACGATCTTTTCCAATGATATTAGTTATGTAAACACGATTGAAAAAGCCAATTTGCTTGCAGCACAGTTTGCAATGAATTCGATGCTGTCAAAGAACATGGCTTCTTTCTCATCCGTACAGCTGCTAGAGTGCTTAAACATCTCGACATTCACAAATCCGCTGTTCCAGGTAGTACATCTATTATTTTTCTGAAGAAGTGTTCTTCAACGCTGACAAAACCACTGCATAAGCTTTTCCATCTGTCCTTTTCAACACGTCTCTTTCCGAGAGGATTGAAAAACAATCCAATTCTCTTTCTAAAGGCAAAGAAACGCTTATAAGTTTTCACTGACATTTTATTTGACCGGTTCAAATCTGATATCCATAAGATACACGTTTCTGGTGTGCCTCAGGGCTCCGTTTTACCTCCGACACTCTTTCTTATTTTTATATATGATCTTTTGTGTAAAACTTCTAACCAACTTGATATTTTCGCTGACGACAGTACTATCAGTTTTTTTTCATATTCGTTTTTAGATGTTCATCCTTCTTCTTCAGGTGTAGACTACCATCGTTAGCTTATGCAAATCTCATCAATGGGTAATCAGAAACCGTTTAGAATTTAATGTTTCGGAAACCTTATGCTGTTTATTGTCTCTAAAGTGATACCCTTCTCATATGGCACTATCCATGGGTGTTACTTGCATCGAAGCTTTCAGTTATAAATCAGAAACAATGAGGATGTATTTGCAGCCGCCAAAAACGCTGCTAAGTGTTTAGGTTTTCTCCGCCTAAGCAAAAAATTGGGTACTCCTTCTGATCTTAATAAAATGTATAATGTTTATATTCATTCAATACTCATATTTGGGCTCGTGTCTCGATGAAATACTTGATTCTTTTGGATTTTTTTTTTATTAAATTTATTCATTTGTAGTTTAATAAACAAAATAAACAATATCTTTTATATTTTACATTATTTCATTAGCAAGTGGCTTAGAACATTTTAACTCTTTACATCTTTAATTCAAATATATAAAACAAAGAGAAGTGTTATTTAAAATTAATTTATGGTCCAAGTTAAAACGCTAATAAGAAAAACCCTTATTAGAATCTTAAAACTAGTATTGCTTAGGCCCCATTATCAACAAAATGCAGAAGTTGACTGTAATTTTAGGAGTTATTTCAGTTAGAAACGTTACTGATAAGTTAAAATTGTAGTCATAGAAGAAGCAGTTTTATAAAAATATCTCTTGTAGTTTGTTAACAAGGTTCTTAACTGTGTAAGCATTAGCCTTATTATGGAGTCTTTTAGTTGAGTAATGCCATGGGAACTTTATTTGACTTACTTGAAGTTTTTGAATGTGCGAGTGAGCACAGTCCAAAGCAGATCCTTGCGGGATTTCTTCGACGTGCAAACCATGTTGCTATTGTCTTCATACCGTTGAATTAAATTTTCAATTAGTGATAATATTTCTCAATAAGAACTATGGCTTCTTGCAATACAGTGAAGACATTTTGAAATAAAACACCGGAAGCAAATAAAACGGTATCGTCAGCAAACATTGCTAAGCTAACATTGGGTTGGAAATCGGGAAATTAGACAAAAAAATATGGAATAAAATTGGAACTTCGTACATTGAGGATCTTAAAAAAAAATAAAAATAAATTGGGTGGCGCGACAGTCCGTTGAGAACCAAGGCCTAGTGACTTACAACTCTCAACCATTCCTGTGTGTGAGTAATGTTGTCAGGAATTGAGGGGACCTACAGTTTATACTGCCGACTCCGAACGGCTAATTTTGAGAAAGCACTTTTTCATGACAATAGTTACTCTTGGAGAATTTGTCAATTCCTCGCAAGAGGCAGTACACGTGAAAAGACTTTTTTTTAGATGGCATAGGCAGGGATCGAACCCAAGACCTTTAGCATGACAGTCCAACACACTAACCATCATGCCACGGGTACCACGAGGATCTTACGTTTCCCCAATAGAGTTCGAATTTTCTGTCTTCCAGAAAATTTTGTATGAATTTTATGATGAGGATAGGAAAGGTAAATTTGGCAAGTTTAAAAATAAGGACATTGTGCCAGACTGTGTCAAAGGCTTTTTTGATGTCCAAAAGGACAATACCAGTAGATTTCTTTACACCAAGGTTCTGTTTTATTGAATTTTTAATCCTAACAATTTGGTGTTTAGTTGAATGACTAGGTCTAAACCCAAACTGATAATCTGGAAAAGATTTAAGTCATCGACAAGGCACTGTATCTTGTCTTTAATAATTTGTTCTAAGATTTTACTCAAACAGTAGTGGATTTTCACGTGGTTTTCCTGGTTTCGCAATGGGTATAACTTAAGTTTGATGCAAGAGTTTAGAAAGACGGTAAGGAATCTTGTGCCCTTAACTAGAAGGTTTTTCAGTAGAGTGTTGTTGATGTTGTCTAGATCTGGGGATTTTTTGGAGATTGTTGCTTTTACTAGTTGCTTCACTGTTTTATGGTTGGTAAACAATTTCCATTCGTTGTTGTTTCTCTATTTATAATTTCTAAAAGAAGATCCTGGATCTAACTTTCAGTAATATTATCACTAAGATGAGTTGAGATTAAGTGTTTGTTGTAAAAAGCAGCAGCAATGACATTTGTTTTCTCATTTTGTGTTATAATTTTGGATATACATAACTGAAAAGATATAGCTTATAAAACGATAGACTATCGTTCTCTTGAGCACTGTAACTAGGACTAATGCATATCATTATTTATCGCTATTCTCATAAAAAGTGCTTTAGTGACCAGTTCCATTTATTCCCTCAAACAATTCAACCGTAATACCCGTTACTTCTATCAGTCTTACATTCAACTAAATTCAGACGTAGTTTTAAATACAACGATTCTTTCTTTAACCGCACTACACGAATGTGGAATGCTTAATGTTGATTTGTGTTTTTCTCCAATACTTGTCTCTGGATTGGATGAACTTTTTTATGAGCAAATAACAGTAGGGTTGTCTAAAAGCACCTACCAAAAAATGCTCATGGAAAGTTTGAAAGTTCAACAGTTTTATATGAGCAAAACTTCGGAATCAATTTAATTTCTTTTTTTACCATTTTTCTGTAAAAATCTAAATAAAGTATTGTTAATGTCGTTAGATTCTCTAAGTAGAAACATTTCACGCACATTTTTAAATATTAAAAACAAATTTCATAACTTTACTTCTCTATTTCTATGCCGTATTTCTCCATGCAGTAGGTACCTTTACTGCTTTAACTATAAAACAATTCTCGTAGGTACCCAAATAAGATAAACTCATATTGCGTTAAAAATGTATGACTCCCAAAGCAAATTAATTAGAGATAAAAATAAAAGCTATTTATATCTATCAACCTTTGATCTTATATACAGTTATCGTTCTATGGATTTTTGTTTGATATTTGAGTAAATGAATTTTGTAATTTCAGTAGGCGATGTATGATCTGATATTTACTTAAGTGGAAACTGTATCTTTTTTCCTCAGATCAGCGTTGCCAGGTTTTTTTAGTCGTGTTCTCTGTAAATATTTTTTTTAATTTTTTGCAAATAAATTGAAAAGTCCCAATTTATTAACGAAATAATGTTGATATGTATTTTATTCCAAAAAAGTATATATTGATAGTTTTTTTTAAGTTCTAATCTTTACTGAAATTTCGGAACATTGATTGGTGTTCTTGCGGTAACGCTTCTAGAGCCATATACCTTAAGTTATTTTTAAGTAGAACTTTCATAGAGTCAGATAGGTAAATATGTACTGAAATGATATTTATTTAAAAGCCATTTGACAGTTGCACAAAAGACAACTTGTTTGTCTTTTTGAAAAAAAAAACTATTATCTAATAATAAAGTAAACATTCTTAGAAATGCTATAAAATATTCGTATACTATAAATATTTCTATTTGTGCTACAAATATGGAGTTCAAAATAAACCTGCTTAGCAGCACAAATATCTACTTGGATTGTTTTTATATTTGAGCCACTAAAAAAATGATAAGTATGCATACTTACTACGTTTGTGAATAGAAACATCAATATTTGATTTGATTTTTTGACGAAAAACGCTTCATATTTTGCAATGTTTCCATTTCAAATTGTTTTTGATTCATTCCAATGACAGAGGTACGTACATTTTTAAAAGCTAGATTGTTTATTTTTGTAAGTTCCCTATATTTCATATTTGAATGAAAATATTTTGATTGACAGTTTCCTAAAGTTCCAGTCTAATTTTAAAAAAGCAAAAAAAATCACAATATGGACCGTAGGCTCAAAAAAGTAGTTTAGATTGTCCAAAGTCCTCAATGAGAAGAACATTACAGTGCAGTAGTATACTCCTTTTATTTGCTTCGTAAAAACTGATAAATAACTAAGTAAGAATTTTTCTCACAAGTAATAAATTGATGCGTATCAATCAATCAGGCTTTCGTCCTAAGCACAGCTGTACTACAGCTTTAATAGACGTCGTTGAAAATATCAGAAATGAATTAGATAGTGATAAAGTAACTTTATTCACGCTTCTTGACTTTTCAAAAGAATTTGATACCGTCAACCATTTTATACTTTGTGAAAAACTTGAAGGCCAATTAAGCTTATTCTCTCCTACTGAACCGGTAGATCTCAGGCAGTTTTTGCTAACAATTTTACGTCTACTTTCCTTCTCTGCAGAGAGGTGTCCCTCAGGGCTCTATTTTGGGCCCTTTACTTTTCTCGATGTCTTTCAATGATCTTCCGTCATGTCCACTAAACTCTTCTGTGCACATGTATTCAGACGACGTTCAATTATACAACAGTTTTCAACTAGGTATGCTTGAGAATGGTGTGCATGAAGTCAACGAGGATTTGAATATAATTGTTATGTGGTCCCGCAAAAATGGTCTTTGTTTAAATCCAAAAAAAAACTAAATGCTTAGTCATCTCTAGAACTATAACGGATACCTCATATTTTCCAGAGATATATTTAAACAACTGTTCTTTCGAGTTCGTCGATTCTGCCAAAAATCTGGGGCTTACATTTAATAAAACACTAAGTTGGAACACTCATCTTAATAGTAGGTAAGGTGTATGGAGGTCTCCGACTGCTCTGGGCGTCTCGCCAAATAACGCCTTTGAAAACACGCCAAAACGTTATTAGTACCCCTTAAGCTTTTCTGTTGTGAGGTGTTTAGTAATTGTGACTTCGAACACAAGCAAAAACTCAAAGTTTCATTCAACAGATCACGCGTTATGTTTATGGTCTTAGGAAATATGACCACATCTCAAGTTTTTCTAAGTCAATCTATGGCATTTCACTCGATAATCTCTTTAAAGTAAGAACTTTAACAATGTTTCACAATATCATACAATCATATCAACCTGAATACATATATAATAAAATAGACTTTACGCGTTTTGTAAGATCATGCGACCATCTCACAGTTACTCATTCCTTGTATCTGAGCACTAGTTTTATGTGCATTCTATTCGTTTGTAGAACTCCCTTCCTCGCTCTGTTAAAATTATAAACAGTCCTACCACTTTTGGAAAAAGGCTAAGAGAATTCTTCTCCTATAGCTCTGTGCTTATTCGATGATGAAGGTGATGTTGATTATGATGGTGATCGTTATGATGATGAATTATAAATTTAAATTT